>NC_141154.1:83650906-83950906 GCF_053477565.2 Lygodium microphyllum | reverse complement strand
TGCCAGACAACCACCACTCTCCCACTCTTTTGCAAAACCATGTGAGAGTGTGAGTGACCTTCAACCTTCCAAGTTCATTCCTCTTTAGTTAGTTCCTTAGTATCAACGACCATCCTCCACTATTAGGACCTCCTCATCAACCATCCCAATATTCCTTACCTGCAACAACAAGCTACCTTGGTATGAGTGCCATGGAACTGGCACTCTCGTCTAGGAGAGGGGCATAATATTAGTTGCAAATATAAAATGCCCCATGATTTTTGGAGAAAAATATTATTCTAAAAATAAATTAGATATTTTATTGAGATCCAAGCTCCCTCCCATATAAATTGTATCAAATTAATCAATACCATAAGATTATAATAAGCACTAGTTAACTTTTTAAATTAAAACTAAGATCTTGGTCCAAGCAAAAGAAGGGAAGACTGGTTATGTGTCTATAAAGAGGGCTAGATGTCCAAGGGGAATGGGAAAACCAAACCCTAAAAAAATGTATAAATGGGATGGAAAATAATAGATTCAAACTATTCATGTGTGTGCTAACTTTGCTTTCTATATCTCTTCTTATTCTATTATCCAAGCATGTGAGAGGAATAAGAGGGAGTGTGTGTGGAGTGAGGAACTTGTGGATCAGAAGCTTCATCCTTGTCTTCATTCCTCTTCATCTCCATTCCTTTCTGGTTAGTTAAGAGCTTGAGCTAGAGTGCATAGTGTTGAGTTTGTGAGGTAGCAAGGGATGTGCATCATGAAGCTCTTCTCCATCTCTTCATCTCATGTCATTCATAGCATCAACTCCTCTTACGCACATGGATGGTGATCGGCGAGCAAGGAGACAAGTGAGCAAGTACGTGCATGGATCGTGGAGCATAAGTCTTACCAATGTGGATGACTACAACGTGGTGAGTATTGGTAAGTATGTTTAGTATGTTGCATCAAGTCATTTGGATTTGTGTGAGCATGTGATTAAGCTAGGTGAGAGATAGCTATGTGGTTTGTGTGTTAAGACCCTTGGAAAAATAAGGGTATGTATAATGGTCTTAACATTAAGCTTGTAGAGCATAGCATAACAAGTATCTTATGGATGCTTTTGATTATAAAATTAAGTTTTAATATACTTGGAGGGTTTGATAGAGTTGAGCATGACTTATGAGATATCAAGTTATTGGCACATTGTTATAGAGTTGGTATCCCATGCAACTCCTTCAATAAGTGCTAGTACATGATCAAGATGCTCATGCATATTGCTCTTTTTCCCATTTCCTAATGAGGAGAGATTCTTGGTAGATCACTCTTCATTAGTACTAGATGAGAATGAGAGGTATGAAAGAGTAGAAGCAAAAGATGGGGTAGGCTCAATGTTACTCAACCTTGAGCAAAACCACTTAAATAAGTTAGGATCATAATGAAGCAAGGCATAAGAATTAAAATGTACATCTCTTTGATAAGGCCAAAAATATAGACAATGATATTAAGTATCATACTCATCACAATTTGCTAGCCACATATAGCTCTCTAAAAGGATTTTGTCACACAAGGGATGTTTTACACCTAGCTTAGCAAGTTTGACCTCAAACAATTATAAGTACTCTCAAGGATGTAGGGGCTACATATCTTGAATCACATAATGAAGTCTAGAGCACCCTTTTTCCTTCTCCTTTCTATTCTAATGCTTTAACTTTCTCTTTGCTTTCCCTAGAATAGTTAGAGTTGAATGAAATAATAAAACAAAGATTCACTTGTTTAGCTTTGGTTATAAGCGTCATGAATTCACACACAACTATTGGATAATGCAAGAAAATGTGCTCTTGTTCTTTCTAGGTCAATGGCTTTTTCAAGAGCTTATTATGTTCTTCTGTCTTTCCATGTTGGCATGAATGTATGCACGAGCAAGTGATTTCATTGCATCATCTAATTCATGGTGATACTTAAAAATTGATTGACCCTCTTTTTATGCTCTCTCTTGTGTTATCTTGATGAGGGATCTCTTAATCAATGAAAGTTGCTTCAAATTCAATGGAGCGTCTAGTCTAGAAGAACAAGTCTTATGAATCATTAGATTCAATTGGCTCTTTGTTTACATAGCTCATATTCATTTGTGATCCTGAAGTACTAGAGGCTTGTTTCTTAAAGAGTGACAGGTTTGGTCAGAACCAAATGCTATAAATTGTATCGGCTCCACTTTAAAATTATAAGTAACTGCTAATTTGGTGGGTGGATCAATATTTGGAGTTAAATATGACCACTTGGATTCTTAGATTGATTGGAAGTAGTTTCACACTTGGAATTTCTAGTTGCATTTTTGACAACAATCTCAGAGAAAGGTAATCGATCCTTTGATATTTTCTTGGCTATCCCTTGTGGATTCTTTTTCTTAGAATGGGAAATTGAACTAAGTGGCTATTGTTGGATTTTTAATTGTGGCTTGTCTAAAAAAGGGTTTTTCTTTGGGAGACTTTGGATGTTTGGATGGACCAACAACTATCTCGGTTGTCAACACTTGGTGAAGGATTTATCATGTCTTTCCTTAGACTTTATCCTTCAACCTAAGCAACATCAGTAAGGTTGCTTTGTCTCCTCCTATTTGATTCATGGCTTATTAGACACTGTATGTTTCTCTCATGGATTAGCAACTCCATCAAGGTGTTGCACTTTCAAGATTGTAGGCTCAAGTGACTTATCCTAATAGTCAAGTTTTGAATTCACAATCTCAAGCACTACAATAAAAATGTTGTGTAATGGCGTCCAAGAGGAGTACTTTGGGTATGCAATATGGAACCCAAATGGCATATGGAACCCCAATTGCTACACAAACTTTTTAGGTGCCTAAAGACCTTGTATCTTAAAGTGTTAGATAGAATTGTAAGTGTGTACTAGGAAAACACATTGAAGCCTTAACATGTTGAGTTGAGGAATTGAAATAGTATTGGATTTGTGTAATGAGTGACCTTTGAATAGAAAAGCAATTAGTAATTAGGCCTAAGTGATCAATTTTGCTTTAAAAATACACTCCTATAAAGTATTATGATAAGGGATTGGGCTCATTAGAATCAAGCCTAGTGTTAAGCTATACGTTTCCTTGATCATGTCATAAAACAGACTTGTAACCTTTGAGAGCATAAAGATGGACATCAAGTTGAGAATCCCTTGTAAACCATAAGAAAGTCCTCATGTTCGCTTATTTAGGAGGACCCCTTTTTTAAAACTCATACCTAGGGTAGAAATGCCTTTAAGTCTTCAAAAGGATCCACGGGGAAATTAATAATTGAGCATGCATGCTCTTGTAGATAAGTTGATGATATTGGTGATTGATACTTAAATACCTCCAAGTACGCTTGTTTTAAAATTGGTTGAACTATGATGCAACTATCATAAAGTGGATTGGTTATCTACAAAGGACCAGCCTTGTCCTTGACTTGACTAATTGTTATGACAAGATGAAAGTTCCTTAAAAGACATATCTTCTACATATACTCATTGTGGATTTTCTCTTAGGTGTTGTACCTCTAGGTATTTATGGTATATGAAGAGACTTGAAATGCATCATCTTGACTTAAAACCTAAGTATAAATGGAATTGCTATATATATCATTTCTCAATTACTATTTGGACAATTATGTTGCCAAGTTAATTGGCCCTTGTGGGATATGCAAGGGCATTGTTTGAAATCTATTTTGTCTTGAAAAGATGTTATCCTTGTCATGGGAAAATATTTCTTTTTTGAGCTTAAAGATATGTTGAATGCCTTGCTTTTGATTTAATCTTGGAAAGTCCCAAAGAGGGTGAGTTGATGAACTCCAAGTCTCTCATAATCGGATTCCATCACGAAAAATCAAGTTCCATCTTGGAAGCTAGGACCGGCTTGAGTGATAAGATGTCTTTCCATAGTGGTTGAATCTACTCCTATGGTGCATGGTAAGTAGTGGTGCTCGATTGTAATTTCCAATGCATGCTTGAAAGCATATCGGGATAGAGTAGAAAGCCTATGAGCTCGAAAAGTTATTTCCAAAATGCTCATATGCTAGCTAAGAGTGGATCGATGGATTGCATCCATGGGACTTGGATATGCTATCCAGGTGCTTTGGATATGGGACTTGACATAAGGAACGGAATGTAGGTGTTGCATTGAACCTTGGAGAAGGTGCAAAAATAATATATTTCTTGTAATTGCTATCAAAGATGATTTGATATTGTCTTTGTATTTGTGCCTAAATTATGTAAATGAATCTTGTATTAACAAGCTAACTAAAGAAGTGATTTTTATATATTAAATTAAATGTAATGTGAATCAAACAATTAAGCCACTCCATCATAAAAGGGAAGTGGGATGGAGGATCCTCAATGGGTTTGTCCTATAGTTAGGTGGTCTCGATGAACCAAGAGTTTTCCTTGAAAATTGTTAGACTTAGGAGGTCTTAGGAAAGAGCTAGATGTTAACTATCCTAGGAAATATTATAGAGCCTAATCTCATGTTATTTTAGGGGGTCAGGGTGAGACTTTTCCCTATGGCTAGAGGGGGTCGATGTGCTAGCTCCCCTTCATTTCTCACTCTCTATGAACTAAGTGCAACATGTCTGCTTCACTTACTGCTAATTTGCACAAGTATCTATCCATGACCGACACTAGCTAAACTATTAGGTGACCTTAGCATGATTTAGGAACCTTATTTATAGGTCAATCCTCATGGGAAGGGGGTGGAGTTTTCCCTATGAGGTAGACTCAAACAATCCCAAGAAGTAAAGTCTATGATATTCCAAGGGAGTTTTGGATAGCATCAATTATGCATGTCTCTTGATGGGCCATTGAAATCATGATATCAAGGGAGCATTTGATAGGCGTGTTACAACACAAGGTCTAAGTACATTGGGAAGAGGACCTCTCTCTCAAGCAAGAATCCGACTTTACATTTAACACAAGGGACCCAAAGCACTAAGAAAGTAGTGCAAGAAAATGAATCTTCATGTGACCATCTTTACCATCTCTCTCATACACACACACCCCTCCCTCCTCACCCCCACACACATATACACAAGCTAAGAAGGTCAATTTGACCAATGAAGAAACCATGGGGAAATGTGTACAAGATGATGGTGATACAAAATCTGATAAAGAAGGTAGGTCTCTGGTGCAAGAGTTGGTTATACTAAGAAGAGGCCTTGTGTCAAGTAGAAATTCAACTTTAAATTGACTAAGTTATTAAGAAGATAGAGAAAGAAAGTGAGCTCCCCTTTTTCCCTTTGACCATATTCACCATATATACATACATGCATCATTGTTTGAAGCAATTGTCTACCCACATACTCAAACTGGGCTAAGATTGTGCTTAATTGGAAGGATCAAGACTAATCTTGATTTGGAAAGACTTGATTAAGTATCCCGAGAGTCTAACTAAGCAATTTAAATTGGAAGGTGTAAAACTCCCATACTCTAAAAGAAACGTGCAATTGTAATGAGTTGACATTTAGTGATTGATGCAACATTAGCACGTGATTACATCAACCCTTAGCTGAACAATCAACTCATGATTGCACGTAGTCTGCCTACTCACAATTGTAGCTTTTAACCAACCCACAATTGCACCTAGGCTTACTTGAAGTAGCAAAAGTGAACTCTTAGCCACTCAAAGACCCCAACACAAAAGTTTGCAACCACATTGTGTGCTTGCACAAGAAAGGATTGATTTGACACTTGATTGGTACTTGAAGTAGGTTGAAAGCTAGTTAAGTATAAGAAGGACACATACACTATCCATCATTAGTTATGCATTGAGTTTAAAAAAGCTAAAATATTGATCATGCGTTAATGCTTGCTTGTATTAAGGAGTGATAGGGTCAAATGATAGATTAACAACTAAGAAGGAATCACACTTAGAGACCTAAAAGGGCTTAACAAAAACATAACACCCAATGATATGGCTTGAGCTAAAAAACCTTGAGAATAAATCCTAAATCCTACATGGATCAATCCAAACATAAGAAAATCAAGTAATCATACCTCCACAAGAAGAATCAATCCTAGTTGAGACAACTTCTTACGTCAAAGGCCTTTTGACTAAGAAACAAGAGTGAGACTTATGCTCTAGGAAAGCTTGGGCAAAAACCAAAATTAGCACCATAAGTAACAACCAAAAGAAAACATCAAAGACATAAGAAAATCAAGTAATCATACATCCATAACAAGAATCAATCCTAGTTGAGACAACTTACGCCAAAGGCCTTTTGACTAAGAAACAAGAGTGAGACTTACGTTCTAGGAAATCTTAAACAAAACCAAACTAACCACCACAAGTAACAACCAAAAGAAAACACAAAAAACCCCAAGACAAGAACCTTAAATAGCTCCCAAAGAAAAGTCAAATATCTACGACAACATACAAAATCCCTAGGCTAGAAGGACCTAACCTTGTAGAAGAGTGAGAGATTAATGAGGCTAACTAAGAGTTGAGAAAGACCAATGCATGCATGCGATTGTGTAGTACTAAAGATTCCAAATCCTAGGGGGATAAGTTCTCCTAGTTGCAAATGCATTTAAGAAAATCCAAAAATTAAAAGGCCCCCATTCCCTTATTGATACAAAGAATGATTGAGCTTGTAAACTTAGAAATCAACCAATAAGAAACCAACAAGATAGAGGGAGATAGATATATGAGAGAAGTTCCTTTTTACTTGTGCAATTTCTTAGAAAAATTTAAAATTTTGACTGATTTCAACCCAAGAAAAGTGCAAGAGACCATACTACAAAGACTACAGACCCTTAAACATCAAGGGAAAAGCACCCTTAAGCTATTGGATCTAACCATAGCTACGTGTTAGGAGAGGTGGAGATGTAAATAGAAATACATGACATCAAGAGATTGGTCTTGAACTTTGTTTGCTGGTCATTTAATGACTTGTTATTGGGCCTAGTATAAAGAGGGTTTCTTGATAACTTTAGCATGCTCTTCAATCCTAATCTCTAATGATCAATAGCCTACTAAATGAGGACTAACATTGCACATGGAACTAAAGAGCAATCCAAAATCCTTCTATTTACTAAATAAGTGGATAAGTATAGATAAGGCCATGATACTTATGGATTTATAGAGTAGTTTGAGTAGGTGTGTGGGGCTAACACATAAAGAGAGCACAAGTGTTTAGGCTACGCCTAGATGAGAAGGGATAGATGTGGTTTACATGCCTAAATTCTACAAGGAAAGCATCTTTCTCAACTCTCAAGGACCTCTTCATCATGCAATTTGTAGAGGCCAAATATGATGATAATTGATTAATGTAGAGCAATAGGAGGGAGAGAACATAAGAGGCTCCAAGATCAGAAGTCTATACAAAGTAACACTAACAATATAAATACCTAATGCATAGGTGGTAACCAAATAAGTCATCAAGGATATCCGAGATGCAATAATATATGAGACCATGACAAGTAATTCACTCTTGGACATATATAACATAAACGTAATTCAATCTTGGAAAAATACACCATAAATGGCATATTAGATGAAGCCATCAAAATAGACGACCTCCATAGGGAGAGGAGAAGAGAAAAAGAGGAGTAGGATCTCAAGATCCTCAAACTTACAAAGTGATGCATAGCTCAACACAACTTAAACTATATCAACTACCTTCAAATAGTAATATTAAGAGCTCTCCAGACTCATGGAAACCATTGAATAACTAAGGTCATATAAACCAAACATCAAGGTCATATACTATGGTGGAGATAATTTACCATCAGAGTGTCTTAGACCTAAGCAAGTGTGCATAAATTGTGGTCGCTTTAGCCATGAAAAAAATTATGGTAGAGTGCAAGAAGGCTTCTTGTATTACTCCATATACCAATGTTAAATTTCAATATCAAAATAGAAGATCTTCACATCAAAGGCCTCAACAATTGGCCTAACCTGCCTTGCCTAATTGTGTGAAAAGTAGAACTCAATATTACAAGGATATTAAGACCGTCAAGTCCAATCATAACTCACCACTAGAGTAAGATCTTGTGTACTTCATAGAAGGACCATTGGAGGAAAAGTAATACACAAATCCTTATGTCACATATGATGAAGAGGTAGATATAGTCCTTATGGACTACCACTCTAGTGATGATATTAGAACATGGCTAAGGGAGAGGTATGATCCAAGCCCATAAAACCATTGCGTGTAGGAACTATAGTTAGCCTCAACACGTGTTAATAAAATGTCAATGGAAACAAAAATCTCCCAAGGATAATAGGGTTGACAAAAAAATTGCCAAATGCAGCATAGTCCATATGTAACAAGATTGCCCTAAGTGGAAAGTAAGCACAAGTAGGATAATTGTCCCTTTTAGTACCAGTAAGTCTTTTGGAGATAGATAATCAATGATGAAAACACCATCACAATCCTATCCCTATGAATGTTGTTACAAGAGTTGAGATTAAGAAAGGAGGAGTCAGCATACTTGGCCCTTCTACTACTAATGGATTGGTGATAAGAAAAAAGAACTCATAGGAAATAAAAAATGTGTGGATATTCAAAGTTTCTTTTAAAGGTGACATACTTATAGCACTCTCTAGAAATGTAGTCACTTCTAGTGCAAAAGGTGCAACCACTACATTTATTAACACCAAAAATGCATATTGCCAAAGTAGGGAGTATCCATTTCAAAGCATTAGTTATATGTAATTGACAAAGTCAAGGACTAGGTTAAGAAAAGTGCAAGTTGAGCTACAAGAGCAAGGTGTAATAGGAGGTATAAGTATACTTGATACATCTAGCACTATGAAACTATTAGCCCCCATAAGTCTCAATATCTTTAGAAGACATGCCTCAAATCCATCTTATCACTTGAGAGGAGCAAAAGCAATGCCATCATGAGGGCATAGCTATGACATGTAGAGGTCTAGGAATTTTCAACTCAAGGAAATAGACTCAAGGATCATTACAACCCTAGACCCAACCATTCTAGAAACCCCATTAGAAATCTTATTGAAAGGAAATTCAATTCTCGAAAGAAGCTTCAAGATTTGGTCAAACAAGTTGAAGTAGAAACAACCGAAGTGACCGCATTAGGATACAAAAATGTCAAAAATTGGCATTATAAGAATATGACATTCTAATCTCCTCCATTATCAAGATAATAAATTTCATTTTATAATTCTCTCCTCTTTTTTGGCCAAAATCTCCAAAGTCCAACATGTTTTGGTGGTCCCAATAGTCCCATACACTGAGAAAATCCGTCAAAAGATATGACAAAGATGGGAATCCAAGTTAGTACTAGATGTTTGGAAATTGAGATATTTGACCTCATGAAATTTTTAAAGTGCCCATTTATCTAAGCTCTCAAAATTCTCATTTCTTAAACTTCTTTTTGAGTTCCTTGACCTTCACTTTTGAGTTTCTTTCTCTATATAATATCTACACTTCCATTCTTTTTTCCATGGCATTCATAATGTGTCTCTTATTCCCATGATGTCTTGCATTGTCTATAATAAAAGTGCAAGTGAAACTTACAAGCCTAAAACCTTTAACTATAAATGATTAGGTTATTGTGTTGTTGTCTTGCAAGGGCTCTCCATAAGAAACGTAAAAAGATAGAAACAAGAGGATATAAAATATCACTGAAAGGGATGCATTTCTTCTTTCAAAACTACACCTCAACAATGGTTTGCTTAGCTTTAACATGTTTCCATGGTTAGGGATGTAATTGCTTTGAACTTAATACATTTTTTTGTAAACATCCTATAAGTGTTGATCCAAGTAATAAATGTATTTCTTGTTCTATCAATGTAAGTTATAAAAAATGGATTACTATCTACAAGTGTTTTTCTATCAAGAAGTTTCAAGTGGCATCTCATGGAGATCTTAAATGGTACTTTCTAGGATGTTAAAAGATGTTAGAGACTTTTTGAAATTCTTTACAATACAACACAAGTCTCGGATATAAGTTCAAGTTCAAAGTGCAAACCATTCAAAAAAGAGTTGAATGCACTTTGCCTTGTAGAATTTGTACACAACTCACTGTTATAGTTTTTAGACAAGAAATAAAAAATAATTGAAAATTTATTCTTGCTTATTAGTATTTTTGTGGAGAAACATTTGGCTAGAAATTTCTACACCTTTCAATATAATTATACACTTAATATAATTCTATAAATAAAAATGTATTTGATTTATATACCCAAAGTATTTCATTACATCATGAGTTATAAGATCACAATATAACTGTATAAGTATAAATAATAATAATAATAATCTATACTTGGGATGGATTCCTAGGTTATACACTATTAAGTATGGCAATCTCAATTTATAAGAATGATTTCACAATTTTATATTTTAAAAATAATATGCACGGTGTTCAATATTACTATCCAAAAAATGATGTACATGTGTACTCAATGGTGCAGCAGAAAGGGTGTCCATGGAAGGCCCTTCTGCAATATAGGTACATAAATTTATTAAAATTGAACTTATTTGAGAAACCTAAAATCTACTTTGAACACATGCCTTCGCTTTATGAGTTTGCTAAATAAAGCTAACACTTCATGAGTTATCTTGCTAAAAACAACCTCTAACTTGTGGCAAGTACCCCTCTGATGGCTATCAGATTGTGGTTGGCCCAGAGAGCCTTGATCATCATAGCCCTAATAACATTTCAAACATGTAGTGACTCATTATTATTTTTGCCTTTATTGCCAAAAAGAGTTGTCCTCATCTTGAGATCAATGTTGGGTCCAATTCCTTCAACCCATTTCTTCACCTTCTTTCATATTGATTGTGTTGATGGGAAGTACCATAGTGCATGTGGTACTGAATCTTGAGCCTTGAAACACATCTCACAAGGGACTCACCTTCTTGAATTTACATATTCAATCCTTTGTAATACTGAGCTTTTTAGAGCAAACCCTCCACATTAAGGTGTTGAGTTTATTGAAGGGGGTGCTTATAAAATAATAATCTATTTTGGGGTGGATTACTAGATTCTACATTATTAAGTGTGGCAATATCAATTTATAAGAATGATTCCAAAATTTTATTTTTAAAAAATAATGTGTGCAATATTTGATACAACTATTGAAAAAATTATGTACATGTGCACTTAGTGGTGCCAGGAGGGTGCTTGTGGGACGCCCTTCCAAAACATCGGTAAAAAAAATAAACTTTAACCAGAGCTCTTTCAAAAATAAAAAATCTACTTTGAACATATGCCTTCTCTTTCGGAGTTTGCTAAGTAAAGTTAAAACTTATTGAGTATTGTTACTACCCTGATAACATTCTAGAGTTGTAGTGACTCATCATCCAACTTGCCTCTATCACCAAAAATATCATTCTTCATCCTAAGATTGGTGTCGAGTCCAGTTCCTTCAATCCATTTCCTTACCTTCTTTCATATTGATTACGCTAATGGGCAATGTTAGAGTGCATGTGGCACTCACTCTTGAGCCTTGAAACGCATCTCACACCACAGACTCACCTTCTTGAATTTTCCTATTTAATCCTTGGTGCTTTTTAATGCAAACCTTCCATTTAAGATGTTGAGCTTATTGAAGGGGGTGCTTGACTACACCCTCCTAACTGTAGTGCACGAGTACTTTCAATTTTCTTGAGGAAAATGGGCCTTCCACTATGATTGCCCTTGGCTATTATGGCCCTCTTCTTCTTACTCGTTTGTTGAGTGTTGATTGGGTGGCTCCACCTAAGTGTTTTGGATGGAGGCCAAGTATCCTTCCTCTTTGATAGGCATGTTCTTAGCCACTTTACTTTTTCATCCCTCAGTCCATACTCCCTACCATCTTCATCCACACCTAACAAGCTACTGCCTTATGCATCCCATAAATTGGTCCATCCTCTTAACCCTTTATTATCTAGGGACTTGCACTTCTTCAACTCATGCTTAACAGGACCATACATATCCTCATATGAATGGGGGCATAGCCATAGGTGTTGGCCAGGAGAGGGATCTCCTTGTCTATCTCTATCTTTAAGCTAGTTAAGAATCTTGACCATTGTTTTCCAAGCCTATAGGAATGCATTGGCCATCTTCGGCTACTTGATTTTGAAGTGAATGTCTAAAATAAGGACATGTTCCCATTTGAGGTCACTCCAAGATCCCCAAGAAGGTTTAGCAATCATCATCCAAGGTGTAAAAGTCATTGTCCATGGTGTCGAGGTTCCAAGCCTTCCAATCATTCTAAAAGTAAGTCTAATCTCTTTAAACTTCAGATCTTTTTCCCCTAATCCTCCATGCGCCTTGAGTCCACAAACAAGGCTCCAAGCAATCACATGCCTAATCCTCCATGCACCTTTTTAGTTACAAACAAGGCTCCAAGCAACTACATACCAATTAGAGGTATTGCAATATGCTAAGATGAAGTTTGTGCATTTTCTTTCTATCTTATCCCAACATGACTTGCGGAAGGCATTGGCCATGGCCACAAATGTAGCCATAGGGTAGATGAAAGTATCGAGTATGGAGATCCCTCCCATGCACAGAGGCTGATTGGAGGCTTTTGGAACTTGGTTATCTTGGTGACAAGCTAGTCAAAGCCTTGCTTTGGGGTAACCCCTATGCTAAGGGGAAAGCTAAGATATTTGAAAATCTAACTAGATTTATATAGTTAGAAACTACATGTAGAGATTCAATCCTCCTCCTTTAAAGATAAGAAGATCAACTTTGTCTTCCTTATACTCACCACTAAGCTTGGTATTAGGCAGCTAAACATGTCCTACACCAAGACCTTGATGTTTTGTGGAAAAGTTTTTGGCAAGTTGGAAATATCATCATTTGCAAACTTAAGAGTTGTTTGCAAAACTAGGAGCCATATGGGAGAGGAAAGGCCTTCAACATTCCTTAGTAAATTCTATAATCAATTAGTCTCAACAATGGATCGATAATAATTGCAAAAAGCAAGGGGGCTACAGGAGGGCACCCCTTCTTGTTAAGTTGAAAACTATGTGACTTTAAACCATTGAGGTAAATAAGAGTTGAGACATTGAAAAAGAACCCTTTATCATCCTACGAAAGTGTTTCATATGTCCCATCCACGTTAGTGTGGTTGTGATGCAATTCTATATAATCCTATCATATGCCTTGTCCATATCCATATTTATTAGAACAAACTTGTCATCTCTTTTGAGGGTTAGATCTGTTGCATAAATCAAATTCAAAATGGTGTCATGAATGTACCTACCATGTAGGAATCCTATTGATTCTTATAGACCACCTTAGGTAGTAGGAACTTCAATCTGAGGGCCAAATATTTGGGTACCAATTTATAGCAAACATTAAACATCATAAGTAGATGCCATTGAGATATGGCAAGATGGTCTGTTGACTTATGAAAGAGTTTTGCCATTCCATGATTCATTGAGTCAAGTAATAGACCTAGCTTTAGGAAATGGTTGGCAAAGCTGCACATGTCCTACCACCACACGTTTCCCAATTTCCTTGTAGAATTCAACAAGTAATCCATTGGGTTCTAGGTTCTTACCTATCTTTATTTTCTTGATAACAAACTCTAGTTCCTCCATGAGAAAGGTCTCACTAGGAGGATAACAACATCAAGTATAATATCACCAACATGGGGAATTAGAAGGGTGTTTAGGGCCTTATCATACCCTTCACAAACTTCTCTTCCCTCCCCACAATAGCAAAGAGATAATTGAAAAAAGTTTTAGAAATTGAGAGGTTATCTCAATGGATAACTCCATTTCCATCTTGAACCTTCCTAATAGCTTCCTGCTATCTCTTTAACTACAAGGCTTGAAGAAAGGAAGAGTAGTTTTATCTTCATTCGCTTCCTCCTACTTAGCCTTGAGTTGGATTTTAGGCCATTGATCCTTTATCTCTCCTTGGCCTTGGATGGTCTTTGAGGTCTTGCATAAGCCACACTAATGTGGTGTCATGAGAAGAGAGGGCTAGAGTGCACGAAACAACAACTTGACACATCCCTATTGACTTTGTACGTTGCCTATCCATCCTTGCCTTTTGTCTACCATGCTATTTAGAATACTCCACTATAGCTTGGATAGCCTTCTCTATTATGGCTCTATGTTTTGATCTTTTGATCTTTCAAACATCTTTGACATGTTTGACATTCCTTTTCCTTCAACAACAATGTATTGAGTTTGAAAGGGGGGAAGGGGGCTGAGTGCTCCTTGAGTTGAAGATTACTCTACATGTTGCTTCTACTAGCAGATGATAAAAAACACATACCTTTGCTACAAGTCTAATCTTTAGTTTGGGGCTAATCCACCAGAAGCCATTGTTGGCATAAATCCACTCAAGTTTGGTCAGTCTCCATATCCCATCCTTTTGGTGGTTGTGCCGAGTAAAGAAAACTGCTTCTCCATCTTCTATTATGTGTGACAAATTGACAAATCAAGTTTGGTAGCATATCATTCCAAGCTAGCCTATCCAAAATTGTCAAAGTTAAAGCGGCATATGGCCTATCTCTCTCAGGCAAAGTCATGTTGATATTGCCAACAATCAAATTTGGGCTAGCATAGGACCAAGAGCTCAGCTCCTTCCACTTCTTGGTCCTATGCAGTGAAGAACTAGGAGCATAAACTGGGACTATTTCAAGGCATTTATTCCCAATTTGAAGAGTGATGATCAACATGCATCCTTGTCTCTCCATTTGACATGCAACTTGAGACTTTCTTTGACTAGGATCATTGTTCCCCCTTTGCCCCTCCTCCATGGGCCATTAGAGGAATGTACCTCAAGGAATCCTACTCCCCCCAATCCTCTTCAGAAATCTTGATTTCCAAGAGGGAAAGAGCATCCAAATTGTATTTCTTGAGCGACCTTCTACATGTGACCTTGCATCCTTCCTCACACATGCCTCCAATATTCCATGTTATTATAGTAAATATAATTCTACTATTCATAATACACGACAAGATCGTCTTCCATGGGATCCCCCTCATCTAGCATAGCGTATATATTTTGATCCACTAGGAGGAGCCTAGTTAGTTTTTTAATTCAGATATCTTCTTCTTGCCTTGAGCTCAGTTGTTGGCATTCCACAAGTTTATCCTCTATGAGAATAATACATGCTTTGAAGTAATAAAGAAATAAAATAAGGTTTCTCCTCTCTAGACCTTCACTAGTTCCTTAGCTTCTCGTGCCATTTCATCACAAATAAGGGGTTTGTTTACAATATCTGGGTTCTTTAGTTCCTAGAAGCATGTAAACCTCAAGGGGACCCTCTTTTCTTTAGAGTTCAATGGACATGGATGAAGCTTCAAAGCTTGAAACAACTTTGCTAGCTCTATGAGTTAAACCTTTTCATTAGCAAAAGTAATAAATAAAAACTTATTTACAAAACAAAAAGGGCAAGAAAGGGTATTTTAGCAAGGCCATGTATTCTAGGTAGAGAATTCATATACTTAGGTGACCTCTCAAGGAAAAATACCAATTTAAGTTAGAATTTGATACCCTTTGCAAAGAAAAATAATAGTCAACAAGTAATTTTTAAAAAACATACACAAAAAGTTATACTCATAAGCTATTGCTTACCTTCCAACATAAGGTAAAAAGATCTAATAGTTTGTTAGGCTATTATATGAGTTGGAAAGCCTTGCAATCTTCGCTCCTTTTTCTAAAAACCATCCTTAAAGAAGTCATCAAAATATAAGAGACAAGTAAGAGGGGCTACATAGATTCACAAGCATTTATTGCCTATCCTCTTATGGTTCATCATAGTTAGTGCCCCAATTTTCTTGTTATAGATCTGTTTCTCTCTTTCAAGGTCTTGTTCAACCTTCTTATTATGTATACTTTTCTCCTAAGCTACTACACATCTTATGGTGCACTCATGGGTCTCATCATGTATACTTTTCTTCTTGGCTATAGATATTTCTTGAATGCCCCTATTAGTATTGTAGCGAACATTTTTTATTATTCATGATTTTTTCAAATTATTTTTATCTATGAAAATACTTTAAGAATAGCAAATGTGATCAATAAATTTTAAGAAACTCATAAAAAATCTCCCAAATATGTGGTATTTTTGAATTTTTAAAGAGCGAATAGTTAAAATTATTGTCCATGTTATCAAAATGAATGTTATACTTCATTTTTGCTATAGAGATATACTAAATTTCCCATGATTTAGATGAATATATGAGAGCAAGATTTTAGGACCCGATTTTGGACCCGTTCTTGCAGCGTTGGAGCCCGTTTTGGAGTTGGAAAGTGCTCGAGAGGTGTTAAAGAGCCAATTTTCATGAAAAATCAAATGTTGGTGGATGGCCAAGATAGAGTTTTCCTAAATGCATTTCGACATCGGGAATCCAACACAAGTCTTGGTTTTGTCAATCGGAGGTCGTTTGATCCCCCATTTAATCCATACAAGGGTCGATGTTATAAAGCAGCTACTAGACGAGGAAGCCGTAAAGTGTGTGGGAGAGGCTACGTTGATGGAGTTCGATGCTACGAAGCCGCCTGTCTAGTTGGATTGTAAATCGGAGCTCATTTGGGCCTTCAAAAATGAAAAATCCACTTGCGGGACAATGTGAACACAAAAAGATGAACATGTTATTTTAATATTTTAAACCTTAGGCTTAATAAAAGCCTTAAAACTAATGCAAAAACTTTCAAACAGAGGGAAGCGTCAATGCGCCTCCTCATTTTTGCTCGATGCCTCTCCGATTGAAACCCGTTTTGAGAGAGAGAGGGAGATTCTCAATTAGGGCAGCGAGATGAACAAGATGGATGCAAGCTTGCCCATTTTAATGGAAGATTTAAAAATCTCATTTTTTTAGTCTTTCTCTCTCCTCCCTCTCTCTCCCCTTAAGGGACAGTTCATGCCCATGAAGAAGAATGAAGACTAGTTGAAGGATGCTTGCCCCGGATTGCTCCAAGATCAAGAGGAGGCCAAGGGGAGATGTTCAGCATTGAAGATTTGTTGTTGGTCAATCCGTTGGCAACCCGAAAAAATAATCAAAAAACCCGCAACATGCAAATAAGCGGTATGCGTCATTTTTACAAAGAAAATTTGCTTCTTTTTTATGTTTGATGGTTGAAATGGAATTCATATGGAAAAAAAATTTGTTTCAAGCTTGCTTGCATTATGATTGAGGGTTACACATTAAAAAAATGCAAATCCATAATAATAAATAGTCACAATAATTAAATTTTAGCTCGAAAAGTGCATTTTTAGTGTAAAAATGAAGGTTTTATTGGTTTCGGGTGGGGAAAAGAGATGCACATGGGATAAAACTCTAAGAAAAAACATCTTTTAGCTATCATAATCAATCCCTAATCAAAAATTTTAAAAAATCCATTTTATACATAAATAAATAGAGAAAAATAGCTAAAAGGGGGAAAAATAGGATTTTCGTGTTATAAAAATCTAGAAAATTATGATTCGTGGTTGTGACTGTATAACAAAACTAAGGCATGAATTTTGGCTTTAGTTCGGCTTTGTTTATGCATCATAGTTCATTGTTTTTTCCATTTTATGCAAAAAATACATACAAAACGATATCCTACATCTATGCAATGCAGCATAATCTAAACGTTAGAGGAAAAGGGTGAGGTTAAGAGATAAAGAGGGCTGAGCGGGTTTGAATTTTTGAAATATTTGATTGTGCACTCCATTTAGAATTGTGATAATTGAGTCTAAGGGGTAGTAGCACGAGAATCGGTGCTAGTCTCCATACATCAAAGCATACGTTTAGTGAAAATCATGAAAGGGCTGTTTTTTCCACATCACAAAATGTTGATTTGATAAATATTGTTTGTGCACGAGGATCATATGCACTATGCATGACGCATGGCATGGTATCAGTCTCGGATTGCATAGCAATTGTCTTCCTAGGATAGGACTTATACGTTGAGTGGAAAGGAGCCTTTGCTATAGGTCAATTGCATGCTTTCCTTGGGATTTTTTGGTGAGGATTTATATATTCATGGATCGTGCAAAATAAGAAAAGAGTGGAGTTTGTGTGTTATGTCTTATATGTTGGAGCGATGCATCTTGGGGCCAATCCCCAAGGTATAAGAGAGTCGCAGTGGAGTTGCGGCAATCAACCAAGGGGAGCTTTCTAATGTTTGTGTGATGAGGCACTATGCCTACATGTTATGGGATCTCCCTCTGAGGAGAAGGGAAGGTAAACGTTGGACTACATATCAACTATAAATGCATAGTTAAGTCTATCTAGTGTACATCGGTGTATTACAGACGCTCCTGGACCATGAGGCCATGTGGTGGGGTTGTCTGTTGTGTGCATGAGGTTCGGGTAGTGCCATAGCCAGTGCCGGCCCATTTTAGGTCCCATCAATGGTGCGTTTGCTGGGAGCTGCCTATAAGTAGCGTTTTGAATCTAGGTTGTAAAGGGACCTAAGTTTATAATTTCCATTAATAGTGTGCTACATTGCCCATAAAATGGGGTTCATTTAAGGATGGAAAAACTTGGCTTTCCCTATAAACACAATATTAGTGAGTTTGGGAATCTCCCAATTTCCATTTTTCAAATACTAAAAAGGTGGCACCTAGATAACATGCCAATAAGTTTCTCAAAACCATATGATGTGACTATCATTGGAAAGCACTTGAAAAATTGAATCTATTGAGGTATAGAGCGCTCAATTTGGAGTTATAGTGTTCAAGTTATGACAAATCCAAAGATTTGACCATGTGTCTCAAACTTATAGGAAATTCCCATATTCCCCAACATGGTGTTTATACAAAACTTATTGATGGATTTAGTTAGTTATGTAGAGCATGAGTCCTCTACAGAAGATAATTTAGGTGATGAGAAGAGTAACGAGTTAGTGGTTACCCCATCCTCTAATGCGATGGCATGGGCCGAGGTTCGCCTTGGTGTGGTCTTTACGCAAGAGAAATCATGTATAGCCATCCTTCAACCTAGAGGGCATGGAAAAAGTATGTTGGAAGCTATGGCGGTCATGGCATATCAACAAGTAATTATGCTAAACCTGTAGTGCCATGGGCAAAATTGGATATATAGTGGAGTGCAGTTATGGTGGAAACATCCCATGTGGTGGGGCATCATGCTAAAATTTTAGGTATCACAAGGATGTTAGAAGCCCTAGCTGTAAAGGGAAAATCGTTGCTTATAAGGCATGGCCCCTAGTTCCTAAGTGCTAAGGATAAGTTTGCTTTTGATGAGGGGCAGAAGCTCCTAGATAAAGGCATCGTGGAACTGCCTAGGAAGGGGCAAGATATGGAAGATCCTCTAAGAAAGAATTGGAATGACATCCTAAGAGCTATAGGACTCCCTAGACCACTCAGTGAGTTGGCAGAAAGGGATGGCAAGGATAATATTAACCTCCCTACACTAGTAAAGGTGGAAATGGAAGCGGTTGGAGACCCTAAGACACTAGAGTTAGGCCATGAATATGAAGATTTTAATGGCCCAGTGCTAATCCCAAAGGAGAGGACTAAATGCCCTCCTCCTTATAGGAATCTCCCAATATTTCATGGGTTGGTAAATGAGGACCCAATGTTGTACTTAAAAGAATATGGCCTAACTTGCCTTGCAAGTGGGTTCAATGATATTCATCGGATGCTTGTATTTTCTAGCACCCTGAAGGGAGTAGCTAGAAAATGGTATTGGAGCCTCCCAAGAGGGTTGATTAAATCATTCGAGGAGCTTCACGATAAATTTTTAGATGAATATGAAAAGAAGGTGCCTATGACCTAGGTCTTAGGGTAGCTTATGCAAATAAGACAAGAGTCTTACCCTTCTGCTAAAGAATATGCTAGAGCCTTTGACGATATTCTTAGGTTTTGGCCAAGAAGAGCTACTATTTTGCCAGGTGATGTGCTATGTGAGCTCTTTATGAGTAGCTTAGAGATTAATACACAAAACCAAGTGAGGATGCGAGATTTTAAGTCATTAAATGAGGCCAAGGGGCATGCAATTGACTATGAGCAGTATATTCGAAGATGTTGGGAAAACTTTTGGAGTTTCCCCCACTCGTTGCAAGTGCATCCAAATATCCAGCCAATTTTGCAAAGAGAAAATCCTTTCGCTAATACCAAGGCAACCTTGGCAAGGGATCTTGGTAGCTAGAATCCGCAAATAGGAAATGGCAACTCGATGAGTAGTGATAATATGCTTCTTGGGGATTAAAAGATTCCATGCCCAGCAAGTCCCATCAAGGCTTGCAATAGTTCCATGAGAGGTAGTTGTGATGGCGGCATTGATAGGACCATTGGGCCTATGAGTATGGATAAGTGTGCTATGATTGGTCCTAGTTGTGCTACTCGTAAGGCTCTTGGGAAGCCTTTTCAATTTATGGATGAATCATTCTTCTGAGTAGATACTATTCCTTTTAGTAAAATCATGGTTCCTATGAACAAGTAGTTGTTGCAGAGTGGGCAAAGGCAAGTAAAGAAATCTCATATGAAGAAGGTGTACCATGCCCAAGGTCCACCTATGTTGAGTAAATGCCCTAAGGATGTGAGGCCATCTGGCTATAGCAATAAGTCCACATTGAGTCCATTAGACCAATGTGGCAAAATGAGGCAGTCTAAAAATATGAAAAGGAATATGAGATGGGTTTGGAGACTCAAAATTTCTAAATGTATGTTTGGTGTGTCAGATGAAGGGCCAAGAATTGCATGTGAACATGCTTTGATGAATTCCCAAGAGGATGTGACTAAAGGCCATAATGCTACATCTGACAATATGCACTGTCCTAAGCTGCATCCATGTGATGTGCCTAGGCTTGAAGCTCTGTCTATTTTGGATTCTATCATTGACATATGTAAGGGTCCAATTAGAGAAGAGTTGAATGATCATAAATCCATGATTCTCCCTATAGGAGGAGTTACTAGAAAGTTGGGACAAGTGATCCGTTTGAATGAAGATCAAGAAGATGAGTTATATCAACCTAATGATGTCATTCATTTAGCTCATAGTACCCAAGAAGAGATGGCCCTTATTATCGAGATATCAGTAGAAAGGCTTGGGCTAGTGGATCTACAAAGGGCACGGATCAAGCTTTTAGCTGACTTACATGAGTAGCATGGGCTAGTCCTCTTATTGTATGCTATCCTTAAGATACAGTATATATGCCAAAAATACCGTCCATTAGATGCAGCCAAATGAGCTACTTTTGTTAGGACAAGAGGGCCAGTTAGTTTCTAGTAAAATGTGTTATTTCTTTAGACTAAGAGGGCCTTATGTCTATTTGGTGCAGGTACATTTAATGGTTTTCTATTTTAGTGATTGCATCACACAAGTTGACGAAGTCACTAGAGGGAGCCTTTGCTGCGGAGGAGCTTCTTATGGCCATTCCACGTGGTTTCGTCCCCTTCCTGAGTCTTTTTCATTAAGCCATTAATGATATATGTGTATGTAAGGGGTTACTTTCTTTTCATTTGTTGGGGACCAACAATCAAGGCATGAAGTCCCAGGTTTAGGTTAGAATGTCTGAGTGCGATCTGAGTAGTCATTGCCTCCTGCAAAGGCATTGTCAGGCACTGTAAGACCTCTTTTAGAAGGCAATCCTAGTGACCCTGTTCTGCTGACCTGCTAGGCAGCCATTATAGGAGTTTCTGTTAGTCATGAGGCAGTTAAAAAAGCGTGCCAGACAAAATGATGATGTAAAGAAGAAAAATCTTAAATAGCTGAATAATAAAAATATACAGAGGTGTGTAAAAATGGATTCTAATCCCTATAAAAATAGAAAAGGAACGAAAGAAAAATCCTTGACCAGTTGTTCATCACCTTGCGAAGGCCTGGTAGGCCCTTGGGGATGAGACAAGACCTGGTGCCAATGCCTTGTCTTCCTAGGGGTGGCAACTAGCTGAAAAGCAAAGGAAATAAAAGAAGGTTGGAGTGAAAATAAAAGTGAGTGTTAGAAAAGGATTAAGTGTCGCCTTGTGCGGGCTTGGTAGATTCTTGGATACTGAGACAGGACCTAAGGCCGATGCCTTGTTCTCTTTGGGTCACTATGCTCAGCTCCCTCCTTTTTACATGCCCGAGTATGGAATATAAAAGCCTAAAAGGACAATGTGCTAAAAGACAATATTTCTTGCTTATGCTATAGGAGTCCTTGCCTAGGAGGAGCTCTTGGTTGAGTTGTCCTTAGTTAGAAAGGTAGTTCAGACCACCACTTAGGCCCTTCTTGAGCAATGTAAAGTGAATTGTAGGAATGCTCAAGAGTAGATGAAGATGTATGCTGATGAGAAGATGCGTTCTATGGAGTTCTAGGAAGGAGAGTTAGCTTTGCTGGAAGTACCCATGCCTTGCTACTCTAGTTTGAAAGATGGCTCTAGCAATAAGCTTGCTCACAGGTTTTATGTACCATATAAGATTCTTAAGCACATAAGAAACTTGGTCTACATATTGGAACTTCCCTCTTCTACTAAGATTCACAATGTATTTCAAGTCAGTCAACTCAAATAATTCTTTGGCACCCATATTAATGTAGTGGAAGAGCTACCTCCCATTGATGAAGAAGGTCTCATATAGTATATCCCTAAGAACATCATCAAATGGCGTGAAAAAAGCTTCTTGGAGGCTTGCATCTATTTTGGATAAGTTTCCTTATCTTTAAGATGCTTTAGTTGAAAGCATAGTTTCAACTGGGCCAGTTGTTTTGTAGACAATACCTAAACAACAATCTATTTTGGAACATATTATATTATGCTCTATATTCAACAAAGTTCCACTTACATAGTGAAAGTACTCTTTGAGAGCTTTGTATCGATGTATGGTATGCCCTATTTGGACTATCCCTTCAAGAGTTATGTCAATTTTTATCTAGCAGGGTCTGCTATTACAACAAGTTGTATACTGACTGGAGAGACCTTTCCATGAAGATTCAATGGATCAAAATCTTTCTTGAAGACATCTAGATAATGTAGATAGTAGAGGATTCTATCTACGCATTTACCTTAGTCAAAGATTTCATTTTTTTCAACTATTTTGTATCATTCTTATGGTTGTAATACAAAGTAGTACTCTATTTTGTCCATAATCTTAGCCTTATAATAACTTTCCAATTTCATTTTTGTGGGCAAAAACCTTAGGGTAGGGATGGAATGTAAGAAATTAGGAAGATATATATTTTACTAAGTTTGAGAAATAATGCCATGTCATACTGATTGTTTATACTTGTATTTTGGTACCAAAATTTTATTCTCATCCTTCATTTTCATTAAGAATAATTATAATTACTAAACTTCGATCACTTCTCTGTTGGAGAATCGATTGAATTGTTCATTTTTCTTTAGCAATAATAATATATGCACCAAGGTAACTAAGGCAAATTTTATTAGAAGACCATTCATTATATAGAATTACAATTTGTTCATCTCACCTCCTTCTCCAAGCTTTCATGGCTTCTCTCACCTCTTTCCTAACTTTCTAATATTTCTCTCCTATTTTCTCTCTCTTTTGCACTCTTCTCTCTCCTCCCTAATCTCCTTCATTACACTACTATTCAAGTACTAAAAACTGGATAGCACTGCTGAAGATCACAGTTGAGGACATAATGAGAAAAGACTCTCAAGAGCTAATATCTAGTAAGAAGTTGCATCTTCAACATTCTCTAAAGCATTCTCCACGCATGAGATCTACTTAGTTCTAAAGTGAAAATTTACAGTAGAGTATAATCTACTATGAGAAGCAAAAAACACAAGAGAAGAGGAAATATTGATGATTCAAATGACTATGGACAAAGAAACAAAAATAGTTTTAGTGGAATAATGTGATAGTATAACATTTAACCATTCAAAAAGGGAGAATGATTGCAAAAAAAAAACCCTAATATGAGCTAAGCACTTTAGGTATTTAATGGTCGACCACTTAAATAAAACATATGTTATCTTGTCAATCACATCTGAATGACCAAATTTGGAGGGTTCATTCATCTAAAACCTTAACTATTTAGTTAACTAATCATTTTTTACAAGTACCTTTTTTGAAGCCTTTTTATCCTAATGCTATACAAGTCTCAACAAAGGGTAATCCCTATCTTAACTTCAATGCTAACCTTTAGAGCACTAGGAGTAAACAAATTTTAGAAGGGAGCCAACCATCATGCTATCCTTCTAGTGGAAACTCTAGTTGACTTGATAATAAGAGAAATCATGCCATCCTTCTAGTAGATGCTCTAGGCAACTTGATAAGAAGAAAAATAATTTATACTAGAGTTGGAGTTAGCACTTCCAATCAAGTTATTATTGAAACTTGGGAAAATCCACCTATTGAGAGAATGCACTTTAATGTGATTATGATCAATGGATTTAAATTTTGCCCATTAGGTGCGCAAAATGATTGGCCCATCAAAATTTCTTGTGTCACATTCTTCTTAGTTTTTGTAGTTATGAAAGGATTTGACTATAATCTATTGCTCAAATGTCCTTGGATGAAAAATGCAAGATTGATAGAGGATTGAAATGATGGATTGATCTTCTTGGGCAACAAGAAGAATGCACTTATAGTTGAAATGGAGAGTCAGAAGGCAACTCCAATAGTTCTAGATTCCATATCTAACATGCTTAGAGGAGATCCAAATCGCCCTCCTTACACCTAAGCCACACTCAATTATTCAAAAGGTGAATAGGACTAGATACATATCCATATAACCCTAGACTTACCATTCACAAAAGAGAGAGAGACAAACTGTGAGGCCTATGAAAAAATAAGTCAAAATGGAATAGTTGTGCACTTAGGCCATATGTGAAATTAATCTTAGTGTCAATGCTCATGGTGAACCTTGAATCATCAGTACATCCAAGGATAAAATGATTTCAAATCCTATTCAACAAAATAGAGCTTCAAAATATGCTTGCTCAATGGCAATGGTATTTAAAAGACAACCGTAAAGAAAATTTGTTAATACTCAAAGAATTATTGCAAAACCTAAAAGCCTCTAATGAGGAGTACAATAGTGAATTAGAAGAAGTAACATTAGAGCATAAAAGCATCGATGAATCTAATAATGGGTGCACCAGCTCTACAACCCCACACAAACCCTAAACCCTCAAAAGTTAAAGGTTTGCTAATTGATGTTGGCATATTCATGATTAAATTAGAAATGGAATGGTTAAAACACATTGATGTCTTAGATCATGAACTCATATGATACCAACCCTTGAAAGTCCTCACAACTAGAAAGAAAGAGAATTTAGGCTAACTTCCCAAGGAAGTCACATTGTTTGAGCTCAAAGTTGGATGTTAGCATTGAAAGCAACCCCAAAGTTTCTCAACCTTCCAACATGAGTTGGACAAAGAGAGATCTAGTTTTCCACTTGCGAAGGAAGTAATTGAAGAATGCTAAGAGGGAAAAAGATTCTGATGCAAGAAGCCAAAAGATATCCTGAAGTGTTTCATGAAGTTCATGGAAAATATTGTATCATGTCATACTTGGTGCTAAAAGACACAATGATTCTACTTTAAAGAAATTAATGCGAAACTCAAGCAGGCAAACCAATCAAAGGACCCAAAAGAATGAAAGAGGTGAACCTTGCAAGTGAGAAAATAATAGTTAAACCTATACATATATTGAGGAACTCATTGTGGAGGACCAATACAAGCTTATTAGCTTGTTGGAAGAGATCCAAGGTGTACTTGCTTGGAGTTACAATGACCTAAAAGAAATGAAATCTCATGTGTAAATCATAATGAGCCGGAGTACAACAAATAAAATATCCTATAAATCCAAGATACATGCAACATGTTAGAGGGGTTGGACAAACTCCTCAAAGTTGTATGCATCCAAAAAGTTGAGGATATGGACTAGATACCACCTCAAGGGTATGTGTAAACTACAAGAAAGTAAATACATCTACCAATTTACCTATTGTTGTATACAAAGCACATGATTGAGCATATGTTAGGTAAGGAGACTTAACTTCTTCAAAAAATTCTCATGTTACAACCAAGTAAAATTCCACCAAAATGATTCACAAGACGACTTTTTTCCATAAAATAAGGGGTTTCACACATATAGTCATGCCTTTTAGATTGAATAATACACCAACCAACTTTCAATGCTTGATGTGCATCATATTTAAAGACATTCTAAGAAAGTAACTTGGAGTGTTTATTGACAATCTATGTGTCAATTTAAGTTGGAAGGAATGCTTAGAAATCCTAAGATTAGTCTTTGAACAATTGCCATAGTACTAGCTCTCTCTTAATCTACTCAAATTGCCGGTTTTGGATAAAACATAGACTCATCCTTGGTCATGTCGTAACCAAAAATGGAATTACAATTGACATGGCCAAGGTTCAAGCAACCATGAACTTACTTTCATTGACCAACACAAAGGGGATTTAATGTTTCTTAGGTCATATTGGATACTACACGTGCTTTACACTAAACTATGTGTCTATAGCAAGACCTTTATATGAGGTCTTGATTATCTAGGACTAGATGGAGGGATTCCAGGCTATATATGAAGCTCTCAAAATGGAAATGCATCCAAAGTTCTCATTGGAGAACTATTATACCAACCACCTGAACACAATATAGCCTTTCCAATAAGCTTTGCTAATAGACAACTCACTAATGTTGAGATGGACCATTCTAGCACAAAACAAGAAGAATTGGGAATAGAGTATACAATTAAAAAGTTTTGACATTACTTGCTTGCCACCCCATTCATAATCTTTGTAGGCCATTAGATACTACTTTATTTAGTGAATAAACTATGCTCCATAGAATGCATTGGTAGATGGCTTATACTACTGCAAGAGTTCAATTTCAATGTGATTGTGTGCAAAGAAAAGCAATAATATATGACCAATCATATGTCTAGAATAATAATTGAAATCAATGATGATCTCCTTGACGCATACTTGTTTACAATAAAAAAAGAGACACAACTCTTCAAAGCCAATATAGCACCCTATTGGATCAATGACATTGTGTACATCTTGGAGAAAGAGTTACATGATTGCAAGAAAATTGTATAGATTAGGGAAAGACTATCTCTTGATGAGAAGATACATATATGTGAGCATGAAATGGAGGATGTACTCCAAAAAGTGCACATAGTGATAGCAAGAGGTCATTTTGATACTAACACCACAATTAGAAAATTACTTCAATCACAATTGCGGAAGCCTATCTTATTTAAGGATGCAATGCACTTTGTAAAAACATTGTGATGAGTGCCAACACAACAAGGAGCTAGTCAAGAAAGGGAAATTGGAACTCATACGAGTTATTGCCCACCATCAATACTTCAAGAAATGGTGTATAAAGACTTCATGAGATCCATGAGCTCCATAGCTCAACACTCATCAGTACAATACATTATCATTGCTACATAGACTAGATGGCCATAATGGGCGAAGGTTAGGGCCACTCACAAGAATGATATCATAATGATAGCAAAGTTCTTATAGGAGTAGGTCATTTCTAGATTTGACTACCCCATCACGTTTTGAGCGACCAAGGGGCATATTTTATCAATCAAGTCATTGGGGCACCTACTCTCCATGTTCTTAATCATTCACAAAAAGTCTACCCCATTAAATATTTAAGTTAACGGCTAATTAGAATTGGCAAACAAAACATTGATAAATGTTCTCACTTAAAAAGTCTCATGGCAACTGTATGGGCTTATTGAATTGCTTACAAAATAGATACAAGTATCTCATCATCAATTATGGTACTGATGCAGTTATGCATTTGAAAATTCTTATTCTAAATTTGTAAATAGTAGTGTAAGAGTGATGGGAAGAAGCAAAAGCTTCAACCAATTGTCTTATAGAGTTGAAATGATTAATGGTAATGCACCTCTTGGCAACCCATACCTTGATTTGTTGAAAAGGTAAAATAAAGACTTGGTTCAATAAGCATGTAAAACAAAGGAACTTTGAAAGAGGTGATCTAATGTTGCTTTATTTGCAATAACTTTTCAAGTTAGAAACACGCATAGAATAGACTGCAAGTAGGGGCTCTCAAGTTAGAGACATCTAGTGACTTGACTAATCAACTCCATCTCTAACCCCCTAGCTCATTTATTACACCACTACACATGTTGAGGCTCGAAGTACACTCTTAGCCTTAGTATGCATATAGGTGACTTATTTACTATGTATGAAACAGACCTAATGCCATGTGAAGTTATGTGAAGGGTGAAAGTCTTGGTTGTAACTCCTTGTATGCATCTTTTTGTATGTATCTTTGATGTATAGTCAAAATCCTTCCGTATGGTGCCGTATTAGGGTTGTAGAGGTTGTAACATGAATGTCTGTCTCTATCTCTTGAAAATCTAATGTTGTTTACTATGGTTTCTTCATTTAGGAAATATGTGATCAATAATATTCAGGACAATGGTTGTTCTTGGTTGTCTATGATGCGACTTGAAAACTTATACCAGTTTCTTGAAAATTGAATGCCATTTTCTACCATTCTCTCATTTAGAAAGAATGTAGACTTGGTATTTTTAGGACAACATTTTGCTTCTGTTGTCTATGATGTAACCTGAATTTACGTACTATCTTCATAAAGAATATTTGTTGTTTTCTATCATATTTTGAATCAAGAATCTATAGTTGAATTATGAGTATTCAAGGAAGATGTATGTGTTGGCTAATATTCTTGTTTTGCTATGGTAGAATATGTCAATATACTTTGGTGATCATGCTATTTGGTTCATGTTGCATTGCGCTCATGATTTAGACATCAAGCCTAAAAGAAAGGAAACTTTAGGAGTAATATGTGAAAGTACAATATTCCAATAGCTAAAGATCAGGTGCAATAGAGTATTCAAATCTATTCAAAGAAGATTTACTAATGTCTATAAGGCAGATAATTCAAGTTTCATCTTCCTTCTTGAAGTTCTTGCTGTAAGTTCTATTCTGATACTCTAATTTTAAGATTCATGCAATGGAAGCAACGTAGTGTTGCAATGGTTTAGTCAATAGCCTAAAGATCTCAATCTATTCAAGAGTTCTCAATGCTATGGATTCAAAGCAGTCTGGTTCAAGTGAAATCTCAAATCTATGATAGCCAGTAGTTTCAAGGATTCCTTTTGGGAGTTTCAAGATGCATTCCTAATTTCATGTCTTCATGCTTTTCTTCAAAATTGAATGTTAGTAGAAGAAGGTACAAGAGCAGCAAAAGAGGGTGCAGTCTATTGAGAGGTAACGGGAGACGATGAGAGAAAGGTGACCCTTTTCTAGGAAGACATTAAGATTTATTTCTATAAATGGAGGGTATCATGTTATCTCTTCTTTAAAATGTCTTGCATTCATGCTATTTTATAGCAAATAGAGATTCAAGAAATTTCAAGGTAGCAATGCCCTCAAGCAAATTCCTACAATTCAAAGAGTTTTTTGCACCTCGTGCAAATTTTTACATTTCAAGTAGATTCCTGCAACTCAAGTAGTTTCTTGCAATTCAAGTAGATTTATGTAATTTGGATGTTTAGGAGATGGTGGAAAATAATACGAGGAAGACTCGCCATCAAAGTGTTACCAACAAAGAAGGAGATCAAAAGCAAGTTCGAGAAAATGCAATAATGAGGAATAGATTGGCATGAAATATTTCTCAAGCTAAGATGAATAGGAAGATGTAGAGGAAGATAAGATAAAGAATAAGGAGAAGAAAGGATTTTACTTTACCGAAATCAATCTTGAGGAAATAAGCTAAATGCGAAAGTGTCAAGGATTTACAGATTACATGAACAACCTGAATTGCAATAGTTTTAGGTATAACTTGAAATGCAAAAGTGTCAGGAGCTATAGAAATGGCAAGAGTAATCTAAATCGCCAAAGATCTACTAGAGACAGCCTGATAAGATAGAGAAATTTGATCAATATAGGAGTTTTTAGACAATACTTGCAAAAGAGTTTTTCAGGCAACCTACACTATAGAAACTATTGGAATAACATAAATACCATAGGCTGAAAACCTGTTACTTCATCATTGCAAAAGTTAGGAGGTTGACTAAAAGAAAAGTAGATCATTTGCAAACTACAAGCATGTTTCATCACGAGTAAATCTAAGAAGAAGCAAAAGAGATGCAAAGTCTACTTTGAGCATGGACATACCTCAAGATGTTGTCCATATATTTATGAGTCTTGTGAAAGAGGGAAATCTTGCAAGTATTTGTGCATGGTTGATTTATGTACACAATTCAATGGTATCCTTCTTCAAGAAGCTTTCTTTAGCGTCAAAGATAGGTGCAAGTTCAAGGATGGATAGAGAATGGGAAATGTTGAGTTCTTTTGAGAATGCACTTGATGATGCTTATGAGTGGCATGATGACCATGAAGGCCTTAAGGTTAAATCTTGCTCCAGTTTGGGAGATTGCTTATAGCAATTGAGAAAACCAAGGAGAAATATAAATATGTTCTGGTTTCTGATTTGGATTCAAGTTCAAGTGATAGTGATAATTGCTACCCTTTACAAGTGATTTTGCCAAATATTGAGGCTAAGGGAGTGAGAGAGGACAATAGCCAAAGTAGGCAAGGATCCTCTAGTGCCCCAAACCCGACAAAGGAACTTACCAACAACAGAGTAAAGCATCATATACCTTGCATGGATAGCTTGAAGATATTTTCCATATTTTGGTCTCTTTAAAATTGTCTCCAATTAGGTTTGCTAAAGAAGGAAGAAGTAATGAAGCTATCATCAAGAAGGTTGATCAGTTTGGTGATCAAGAATATCAATTTTTTGTTCAAGAAGATGATGTTTTCATGGATGAAAAGTATGAGGATTATGATTTTCTCAATGAAGATACTATTATGGATGATTTTCTTGGTTGTCTTATTGGTTTTGAGAAGGATAATGCAATAAGGAAGTTAGATTTTGGTAAAGAGGCTTTGCAACTACTTGAAATGCCATGATCTATAGTGCAAAAGGAATCATTTTCAAATGTAGTTTTTCAAGGTACCTTATATTTCCAACATACTGAATATTATTTCAAGTCATTATATTGTTCATCCTAAAGAAATTCAATAAGTTTATATTGCTATAAACTGTTAGGATATTTACCTATATGAGCAATTTTTAGGACATTAAGTTTCAAGACAACAAATGATCAGTTTTCAGTAATGTTCAAGCTTACAATAGTAATTTGAATGTCAAAAAATAAAAAAGCACTCAATTTGTATGATTTTCTTGCAGATTTGCAGGGGATATACTCTATGGATCAATCTTCAACTGAGATCATTCAATGGCTTTCTTCTGAGTTGGAAAAGGGAAAGAATGCATAAAAATTTGTAACAGTTGAGGCTTTATCTGTTATCAATTGGCATCAAGAAGAGAAAGCTTTGCTTCAACAAGTGGTTTCTCATATCAAGAATACAATGGAATTGCAAGTTTCTCATTGTTTTGAGATATAAGTGCTCTTCAGGAAAATTGTTTTGGAGAAGGATAATGAATTGCTGATTGTATACTCAATTAGCATTTTCTCATATTCCAAGTCAAGATGTTATTCTTGAGAATTTGTATACACAAACAATTAGTTTGGTGGATGAAGTAGAGGTGATGAGGAGGAACTATTTCTTCAAGCAAATCCTTTAGTGGTTCCAATGTTTAAAATAGATGTGGACAACATTATTCAAGGGTATCAAGAGCAACCCCCAGAAGTGTAGGAAATGAAGTTTCTAGATAGCAAACTATTCAACCTATAGATAAAAAACAATCAATACTGCATCCTAAAGATCCTTTTGCAAGTTAAGAGCAATTTGAATTTTAGGATAGGTCAAGAAGTGAGCAATATAAAGCAATTCAAGATTTCAATAAGATTATGTGCACATGAAAGATATTGCCCTTGCATGTGTATAGACATACCTATTTTGACAATACCCAATGCTAGGCCCATGTAGAAAAGTCTCTATAATATGAACTTAGAATTAAAGAAAGAGCTCAATAGCTAGAGTATACTTGTGGACATCATTGCTTATGATTGTGCTTAGAAGTAGAGGAAGAGCTCAATAACAAGAGTATAATTGTGGACACCATTATTCATGATTGTGCTCAAGTGTTGTTCAAAAAGCTCAAACCATTTGCTATTGACTTGTTTTTGCATCTTGATAACTAATGCTGAGTTTTTTAGTAGCCTCCCACTAAGATGCTCTTAGTATCAAGAATAGCTAACTTCTGTTCAACAGTTGGCTCATGCTCTTTGATAGACTCCTACGTGTCTTTCAACAATTACTATGCATTTCTATTGCTTTAGCATTGCTTTCATATATTTTCTATTTTATTGAAGGCTCATGTGATTAGTTCACGGTTTAAAATAACAAAGGCTCACATGAGTAGCTCATGGTTTTAACCTGTACCCTTGTACACATGTCTTGCTCTCACCTCCCAATACTAACTTTGAAAATTCAATTTACTTCTTTTTGTTTATGAAGACCCAAAGCTATTTATTTCACTTGCATTTTAGAATTTAGTTGTCTAATTCTAGCACAAAATCTTTGTTGTTTTGTATTTTTTATACAACACATATTATGTTTCAACTATATCTTTTTCCCTCAATGTATGACTTGAAAAGATAGCTTGATGCTATCAAGTATTGCATATAGCAGCCTAAGAGGGTGCTATAAGCCTCTTTGACAAGCAAAGCAAACGAGTTGGATTTCTAAACAATAGCTCTAAGTTGGAAAATACATCTCAAAAGACATTTTCCATCCATTCATCACAAGTCTTAATGTTTTCTCTCTCTGCATTTTTAAGCATAACCATTGTAGCTATAAGCAATTCATTAGATTTATTTCTTTTACCCCCCTCCATCTTGAATCTTGGAAGCCTATGTTATTTCTTGCACTTTATGGGGTAAGAAGGTTTCACCAAACTAGTGTAAAAGAAAAAGAATGTGAGGATTCAATTGATTTCCCAAAGCTTCAATTTTTCTTTTGTTCAAGTGGGTCTTCCAAAACAACTCACCTCATTACAAGATCTTAAATGCATCATCTTCCCTTGTGCCTTAACATTTGGCAAACATTTCTTGCCAATACCCATTAAAATTTGAATAAGGTTTAAAAATGGCAAATTCATTTTTAATTACCTTTTCTTTATACTAAGGTGAATATTGTTACATGGCCCAGAACTAGGTTAGGAGCAAGTCTAAAAGGCTTGTAATTGTGACAACATAAGAGTCAACATGTTTAAAGGCTATTTTCAAAAGCTCCACAAGGGATGCACCTAACAAGAAAGAATAACTATAATGAATTATCAAATGGCCATGGCATTAGCAAACAAAATTAACATTTCAACACAACTTATGGTTTTACTCAATTGGATATAACATTCAAAACTCTTGCTCGAGGTTATAAAATGATCAATTTGAAAATTTTTGACAAACAAATGATTGAGCTTGTCTCCTATTGGAAAACTATCTTAGAGGACTACAAATACATTTTTTGCAAGGGCAATATTATCCAATAAGACATCTTGAAAACACTTCCAGAGAAGAATACTAAAGCAATGTGATTCATCCCTAAGTAGACCTCAATGAAATTGAGGTTTTTCCTCCATTAACCCTTGCTATAATGTTTGAAACACATGGTTGAGTTCTTCATCAAACAAATAAGCTTCTTGGAGCTCTTTAATCCAATCACCATGAAGCTCAGTTATAGCTAAAACCTTGTATGCCCATATTCTAAAGAGATAATTGGACACAACATTATCCTTGCCTCTGATATGAGTGATGTCAAAATCGTAATTTTGCAATATAGCCATATATCTACATTGCTTAAGAGTGGGATTAAACAGTGAGATAAATTTTTAAAAACTTTATTATCACTTTTTGACTTTGAGCTAGTTGTTATATAGATAGTGGTGTCATTTCTTGATTGCATGAAGAATAGCTAACATTTCTTGGTCATAGAAATCCATTTTCATGTCTCTTTTTGTGAGCTTGCAACTTTCAAATGCAATGACTCCATGCTCTTGAAATAAAACTACACATGTTTCATCTACTAGCATCACACTCAATAGTAAACTCTTTGGAAAAGCCAAGGAAAACAAAAATAAGAGCTTAAGCAAGCAATTTCTTTAACTAATTAAAACTTTGATCAACAATACTATCCTAGAAAAAAGCTTCTTTCTTAAGCTTATTTATTAAAGATACTGTAATAGTTGCATAATATCTAATAAATCCCTTATAGAAGAAAGACCAAAAAAACCTACTAAGAGAAGCGATATTTTAAGCATTGACCATTCTACACTTGCATTTTCTTAGGATTAGTCTTAATTCCTTCTTCGTTGATAATGCATCCCAAGTTTTTCACCTTAGTTTTCATAAAGGTATACGAAAGTAATTGAGATCTAACAAAAATGTAAATCCAATTATCGATTCCTCAAAAGACTAGTATAATCATCACCTTGGAACTGCCGATAATAATGATAGTCAATTAATAACCAAACAATTTTTCCATTGTGGAGACATGACTAGTTGGACCTTATATGTCCCTTCTAATAATTACAGAGCTTGAGAAAAACATCTCAAAGCGACCAATGAATCATCCAATTGCTCCTAACAAGATGGGCATCAACTTGAGCATGTAAGAAGCCAGCTTTAGACACCTCAAATACACTAACTTCACAAGCAACAACCCCACATACCAAAACCACAAGAAGAATTGGACAACGTTAGATACTAGGACATGTCCTTGAGATGTGGGTATTAACCACCATATCATCCAACTAGAGCAATTATGCACATCTCACAAAGCAAGATAAAAATCCTCTCAACCAAGACTAAACTAGCTAGTAACCCAATTATATTATTAAGCAAATTGTGGCTATCAAAAGCACCAACTCATTGGAAACCACTTGCAAAATTGGAAGATCAAGGCACAACCCTAAGAAAGTGCATAAAACGTAGATTTGCAATCTCTAGAAAAACTAAGGTAACATAAATTGCAATGCAAGTAATTTGAGTGTGAATTCTCCGAATATGGCTTGATCATCCATTTTGAATATCGATTCCTTGAATAATTGAGCAATTGAGACCACTCTTAAAATTTGTAGTATTTCTTTAAAGATGTGTTCAAGATTTAATGGCTTGTGAAATGTAGGGGCCTTTGGGCTTAAAGTGGTCAAGTAGATAAAGTAATAGCTAATTTTTATGTTTGCTTGATGACTATGTTAGAGAAATCCTAATGGGGCTATATAGATGGGCAACCAATGATATTTTAGACCCAACCTTACATTGTCAAGTATTGAATTCACTACTAAGATTGAGGGCATTAGAAACCTGATGCTTTCACAACTTCCAATCAGAGTACTGCAGTACCTTGGTAGTTATTCCTAAGCAAATTTTGATCATGACAGCTAATGGTGAGGGAGCATGTGAATCATTGAGGGCCTTGATAATTCGAGTGCACTTTCAAAGTTAATTGTGGCAGCCCTAGCTTTGCACATGTACTTGTTCTTATCTTGCCTTTATGAAACATTTCTTAGTTGTTTGAATGGTGCTTTCCACTAATTGCTCATTGTAGGTAAGGGACTGGTACAATAGCAGGCCCCCCAACAATGTGACTTTATTTTGAGGACCACCTAGGCCAACAAGGAATGTAAGTGTTGGGCATTTACGAGCATGGACTTCACTTAGCTTAACATTTTCAAAATGAAGGTGTCATTAAATTAAGCCATATAAATTTGTTCTCCAGCAACCAGTCAGCTTTCAGCTCTTCACCTCTAAACCAGCCACACCAGATTCCTACTCCTCCCAAAACTCTTTCAACTCTAAACTATACTTGCTACACAGCCCCTATACGAGTGTAATGGCTACATCATCTCAAGTACCCTTTTATTTCTCACATTCTCTGCATCGGAATCTTTTAGGCATTGAGGATCAATCTGCATAGATATTATTTAGTGAAGTTTTCGCTTAAATAACATCCAAGTACTTCTATGAGATTGACTATTTAGCTCCCTGATTGACTCACCCAGCAACAAGCACATCGGCAAGATGTTCACAACCCTGCTAAACAAGACCATCCAAATGAGATTTTTGCAGACTTATGAACTTCCAACAATCAAAATCACAACATGACCAGCTACAACCATCTTTGGTGGCAAACAAATAGCTCCAGCTAGAGAATGCATGAAGGGCTCTTCATACCTTAGCTTGGATTCTGCAGTCAGACACAGCAGGGTCAGCATAATCTGCACTGCCTTCCTTGAGAGGCTTGAGAACTGCAACCTTTGGTTTTCAAGAGCTGGCAGTTATAAGACAAGGAAAACAGCGCAAGCAGGGAAAGCTGGAATTAAAAGAGAGGCAATTTGCAGAACTTTCCATGATGCGAGGTGAACTGGCAACCATCTTGGACACTGACAGCACTGGCTAGAAAGCTACCCATGCACTGTATGTTACAAGGACATCAGGTATTTCCATCTGAGAAGCAATTCGCTGACCCTGTTAACCAACTTCATCATCTTATTTGCCTCCAAGTTTTGAGTATGTTTTTGGCCAAATCAATCCACCTTCAAATCCCACAAGTTGCTCTTTCTCTTGTAATTCACAATAGAGGCTACCATCCACCCATGTTGGGCCTCTCCAACCTTCTTGACTGAGCTCATTGCCAGGAGGATTTGCTTTCCCTTCAATCTGCATGTCAAAATTCAAAGGAGTAGGAGATTCAGAGGACTTCCTAGGTACATCCTCATCCTTTTCCTGAGCAGACTCGGAAATATCTTTCTTAGACAGCCTTTTACTATATCTCTCTGTGTCATCGAATGTAGAATCCAGACCTGTATTTGGACTAGCTATTCGAGCTTGACAATATGCTGCCTTACAAGTGTCCTTAGCATAATCAGTGCATTTGACTTCAGCATCTATAAGGCAGTTTGACATCTCTCGCTCCTCACAGGCCGCCTGACTTTCTGCATGACTGTGTTGTTTGCTGATAAATGGAAAGATAGTATGCCACCATGGAGGCTGGCACTTCTTTGTAGCATTAATAGAGCATCCCATTCTTGCACCTGCCTGAATCACATGGTACAATATATTAGGAAAAAGACATGTATATGCACAGGTGAAAAGAAATTGGGCATTTCTTCTTTTTGTAAGTGTGGTGGTGGTAATGTAGCAATTTTTTTATCAGTTGATTCACAAAATAATGTAAGGTTATGATAGTTGGCTAGATTTTTAAACTTGATGACTGTGGCCCACAAGTTTGACACAACATGTGTGCCATTGTTCTTGGCTCTTGTTCACAAAAACACCTACCATACAAATTTTACAATACACATGCCATGCATTTACCCTTTTGTTTACAAACGTATGTACAAGCAGAGGTTTGTAACTTTAGAATTCATATAATTAGATCGTCCAAGGTTGTACAGAAAGAAGCATGGGAAACTCAAAACACCTGTGTGATACTGCTAAAACTTGTATGTATGGCATGCTAGCACCCTTTGTTTCTTTGCCCTTAAAAAGAAAAAACCCCTTAATGGCTTTAGACCTACGTTATTACCATTTGACCTGTCTCATTTTCCCAGCATATTTCTTTGAAGATACAGGATGAGACAACATTATTTTATCTCATCAAACACCACCCAACTCACAGAATATGTGGTCCACACATATCTCCCCTCCATTTTCTTGCCTAAAAAATGCCCCCATGAGGCTCTCAAGTTCTGCGTTTTTCACCTTGAACCATCACAGTTGGACTCAAACCGACTCTAGATGCTACAGTAGGTCCATTTGTAGACTTCAGCCTTGCACCATCACAGTTGGACTCAAATCAACTCTAGATGCTACAGTAGGTCCATTTGTAGACTTCAGCCTCCTAAACCCTAAAAATAACAGCATCAATCTGTACCTAGTTTCATGGAGCAATCACATCCACTGGCATCCAAATTTTCCTGCTTGAACCACCTCATTGTTTCTAGCACAAAGTGATTTCTCACAACAAAACTGTCCCAAAATCACTTTCTTTGCAACAGAACTGCCCAGAAAGTGTTCCGACACTAAGAATGCTGAGAACTAATGGAGATCTCAGCTCTAGTACACAGATAATTCAGACCAGCACACAGAGAGAAAGATGGCAGTAGAACATGCTACAAATGGAGCTCCATGGGTTGCCAACCTGATCCCCCATGCACAAGTGATTCATCCAACTACTGCCCCAACTCACAAACATACTGCATGTTAAAGCTCCATGACTAAAGCTCACCAAAAGTGCTGCAGAATTGAATGAACTGTTAGCAGTCATGATTGTCATGCCTTGTCATGTCCTGCCTGTGAGCCTCAGTCTTAGTCAGATGAGGACTTAAGGAGCTCTGACATGAAAATCAGTTGTTTTGATGGAGGAGGCAGCTCATTCTAGAGCAGCCATTTCATTGCCTTCCTGTGCATTCTCTCCTCCAATAAGGTTTCTGTGTGCATTTCCCGGGCAGTTTCTGCATTTGCCACTCTGCCATCACCTGCCGGATCATATCCATCCCTGTTGGGATTTTCCCTGCCATGTAAGTATTTGTGAATATCCATCCCTTAGGTACAGCCTACAGGTTGGCCAGTTTTTTGGGTTTTGGGCTATACATAGCCCCCAATTGGCTGGTCCTTGGCATTGTTCTGTCTTCCACTTGGCAGGTGCACACTCTAACTTCAGTTTTCTCCTCCATCTCCAATGTTGTCATCATGAGCCTGATCTGATGCCCTCAATGACACTATGGGATGCGTGTAGGGACTGATCAGTCCTCTTCTTGTATTCAGAATTCTTTCTTGTCCAGTGCAAATTTCTTTCATTATTTTCTTGCAAAGTTGCTGTGTGTGTGTGTGTGTGTGTTCTTGTTCCTTCTTCCGTTGCGCACTCACATGGTATCATCGCCAAAAGAGAAGACAGAGTGGAGATTGTTGTGGACGTGACCACCCCACGCTGAAAATGCAAACATCAGCATTAGCGTTTGCTGCAAATGCAGCCTACTCTGCATTAGGTGACTCCTTCTGACTGTTGGTGCCAGCTCCTCTTCCTTAAGCGCACAGGCTTCTAGGTAGGTGATAGCCTATCTTGGCCGGGCAAGGCATCCACACAGTGCTTGTAGCTGATTTCTCCTATCTATTGTAGATTTGGGACCTTGTGGGTATCTTGCAAGATATCGAAGATGTCTTATAACCAATTTCAAGGTTTTAATGATACAGATTAGGAAAATCCTCCCCACTCCAAATGGTGGCAAGATTATTGCAAAGCCTGTATGGAGATAGCAAGCGACAATATCGTGAAGAAAGGCGGCAATCATCTAGCCCGTTTGTACGGGATCCCTCTCCTCCCCATTCTCTCCATGTTTCACAGAAGGCACCTTCTACTGGCCTCAAAATGCCACCTATGGCACCCTCTATATAGGTGCTTGTACATCCTTCTTTGCCCAAAGAAGACCAGCTTAATGGTTCAAACTATTCGCTTTGGTCGTGTAAGGTGGAGTGTATCCTTGATACCTTCAATCTTTGGGAGTTTGTCACCCACCCTATTCCTTGTCCAGTGGAGGATCCCACAATGGGATCATCCATGGATCGTGCAACCCTCTGGGATTGAGTTAACTCTAGAGCTCAATCCTTCCTCTTCATGAGCTTATTAGATTTTGTCCTAGTGCATGTGTGCAAGTTGCAGAAAGTAGCAAATGTGTGCACAAAGCTTGCTTCTTTGTACCATCAGAAGAAATTTGCCCACCAGATTACTCTCGAGAAGGAATTGCGGGTGCTTGATGACTCTCCATCCCTGAAGGATCATATCAACAAGTTGGAGGATATGAGGGATGAGCTTGCATCCCTTGGCAAGATGATCTCTTCAAAGGATATGGCCATGATTCTTTTGACTCAACTGCCATCTCCCCAGTTTGATATCTTCTACACTAGTCTTCTTACATCAAGAACTTGTGAAAAGCTTCTATGGGAGGAGCTTGCCCCACTTGTTTTGGAGTATGACTAGTGCGCTAAAGAGGTAGCCAATGGATCTGCCTCCACCAAAGCTTTTGTTGAAGGTTCAGAAGGGGGAAGAAGAAGAAAGGAAAGTCAAAGACTAAACAGTAGGAGAGTTCTTCAGGCTCTGACTACAACTTGGAGAAGCCTAAATGCCCATACTGTGAAAAAGGGACACATCCAGAGGAGAAATGTTGAAAGAAGTACCCTCACCTTCGTTCAAGAGTGAAGAATGGAGCTAAAACACCCAAGCCTTCCCCTCCACAAGAAAACCTTGAGGCTATGAAACATACAGTGGTCGCCTATAGGAGCCAAGATAGCCTGAATAGTAGACATCCGAGCTATAGGTGCAAAAGCCTCAAAATAGTCCAGACCTGCCCTCTAAGCAAAACCCTTGGCAACAATCCTACCTTTGTGCTTGTCCAAGGAACCATATGCAAGGTACTTGGTCTCATAGACACACTTCACACCTATCACTTTCTGCTTTGGTGGACGTGGAACCAACTCCCAACTTCGATTAGGCTCTATAGAATCAAACTCTTTTTGAATGGCCTAACGCTAGATATCCTATGTATGAGCCTCCTCAACTGTAGTAGGCTCACCATTATGAAGAATCTATAACATAAGAGCATAGTTCACACAAAGTGAACTATTCCGCTAGGCTTGTAAACAAGCTAATCTGTGTGGACCTATAGGAGAAGCAAGAAAGTAAGAAACGCCTGAATCTTGCATGAGCTAGGAGTACCAAAGAGGAATCCAAATAGGCTCATCTTGCTGCAAGGAAGATTGAGTAGCCTCCAAGATCTATAATGCACCTATCTAAGAAAGAGACTCCCCCTCACCAAGGGAAGGTTAATCCTCCTCATTTAAAGAACGCTCCCCATCTGATAGCCGAATATCCCTAGAAGACTCCAAAGGGGAGATTGAAGAGATGGAAATACTCAACGTAGTTGCATATGTCAAAGATGGTACAGAAGCCAAGGTAGAGGGAGAAGAGGGAGGAGGGGGAGGAGCCAAAGACGATGAAGGAGTGCTAAGAGGCAACCTGGAAGAGAGTAGAGGAACTGAAGGTGGGGAAGGGTCAGTCAATGATAAAGAATCACCTGCAAGAGAGCCATCAAGAGGATCCTCAAAGACCATAGCCTCACTGAAGATCATGTCCCTACTCACCTCAAGCTTCCATGTCGTCAAGTTGTAGAGTTGATAGCCCTTCGTAATAGTGTTGTAGCCCACGAAGATGAGTTTCCTAGACTTTAAGTCAAGCTTCGTCTTCCTCTTCTTCTTGTCCACATGGACAAATGCATCACATCCAAAGAAGCGGAACTAAGATATGGAAGGCTTTCGACCAAAGAAAGCCTCGTAGGGAGTCATGTCCTGTAAGGCAAAAGTTGGGGAACAGCTGTAGATGTAAACTGCAGTAGACACCGCCTCACCCCAAAGGGTATAAGGAAGAACCCAATGCTCCACCATTGATTAGGCTATCTCTAGCATAGTCCGATTCGCATACTCCATCACACCATCCTCTAAAGGTGTATTCAGATGGGTATACTCCACCTGAATGTTGTGATACCTGTAAAACTAAGAAAAGAGATTAGAAGTAAACTCTCCATCATGATATGCTCGTACACCACGAACTTTGGAAGTAGTCTTGTCTCCCTACAAACACCTTTCACTCACAGAAACGGGAGTATGCCTCGCTCTTGTACTCTAGAAAATAAGGCCACACATAACGACTAAAGTCGTCTATAATCAACATCAAATACTTGGCCTTTCAAAGGTGCCCATAGGTCCACAAAGGTCGGTGTGAGCCAACTCAAGTGATATAGAAGCCCTCCAAATGGCAACCTGTGGATCTGACTCTATGTTGCTTGCCCCTTAAACAACTAGGCCACAAAGTGTGAATAGGAGGGAAATTAGGAAGTCCCTCCACCATCTTCCAAGAAGCCCGTCGGATGGCATCAAAAGTGTAGATGACCATAATAAGCATGCCAAAGCAACCCAAGCTCGTGGGAAGACTTTGCGGCTAAGGCTATGAGTGTATAAAGCCCACCCTTCTAGGATCCTATCTAAAGAATGGCACTTGTAGAAGCATCCTCCACTATCACTACATCCTGAGCAAAGACCTCACGGGTAGCAAGTTGTATAAGACCATGAACAAACAATAGGTTAAAACCTAAATCCAGTACATAAAGAACTTTGGTAAAAGAAGACTACCTATTTGGCAATAAAGGAATAGTCCCCACTCCTTGAACAGAAACAATAGAGTTGTCACCAATGGTGACCGTGCCCCCTCTGGTACTCATGTCCTAAAGCCAATCCTATCTTTAGGTCCATGCTGGAACAAAAATGGAGGAGTAGTGTTGTGTGAGAGTGAGAGAATCCCAAGATGAGTGTACCAGCTAGTCCTAGTACACAAAGAATAAAATGTATTTATATGTTAGGATACAATTAAGGGTGTGTTCACACCCATATAAGTAAGTTTATACACACGAAGATTAAGGGACTTTACACCTGAAGGGACTTACACCCGATAGGCTCACCACTATGACAAACCTCAGAAAAGCATTCCCCTAGATGGTAGTCATAATTCAAGTAGCCAGACTAAGCATACCAAAGCTCAAAAGGTGTCTATGAAGTAAGAAGAAGATAAGTCAAGGCAGAAGGAGACCTCAACTTGTAGACCTCATTCTCCGATAGCCTGTGGAAAGCACCTTTCTCAATCCACGATCAAGAATTCGAAAAGAATCTATATCAAACTCAACCAACATGCCAAAGCAAAAATCTTGTGCATGGAAAACAAATGGTAATCCAAGCCTAGCACATAGAGCACCTTAGAAGTATGAGATGGAAACAAAAGAGCCATCTCCAATGAGAATCTACCCATGTCAAGGCCGCAAATGGATAACACCTGCAAAAGAAGAGGTCATGTGCCGAGAGGCACCACTGTCAACAATCCACTCTTGAGGGTGTGAGTCTTGAGACTATCAACGCAGCATCAGAAGCCTTTGTGGTCGATGCCTGAATCACCTCCAAATGGAGGAAGCAGTTGACAAGGGAGTAGCCACCGCTTCGGAATTCTTTGAAGCCTTCTCCTTCTTGGAGTCCTTCTTATCCTTGGTGGAGCAATCCTTCTTCCAATGATCTATCTTGCCAAAAATGTGACAATAAGATTCCTTCTCTTCATCCTTCGGTTTGTCGTCCTTCTTCTTCTTGTCCTTCCCCTTCTTTTGAGAGGACTAACCTATCAATGCCTCCGACTTGAAAGTATTCTACCCTTTGAATTGTTCCTCTTGATCCAAGACCATAGAAACCAACTCCTCCCACAGAAGCGTTTACTCTCACCCTGAAGTAATCAAGGCAGAGCTGTAGAATGCAACTTGCTAGGGCTCTTCTCCGCTTGTCCTGCACCTTCTTCACCTGCCTAAGGCAATTGAAAAGGTAAAATCTGCAATTGAAGACTCAAAATGCAGCCTTCCTCCTTCTCGAACAACAAAAATCCCCAGCAAAATCAACGACTTTGCTCCTTTCCTGCACGTCCACACTCACCTTAGCCTTGTTCCGATGCGTAGCCCTGCCTCGAATGCTGAAAACACGGTCTTGTGTTGAGCTGAAAACTCTTCTTCTGGTTTGCCCACAATCAATCAATCTTTGCATTGCCCTGATACCATGTCTAAGTGCAACGGTGCACAAGCATATGAACAAGATTGAGAGATAGAGTGAACCGAAAGGGAGAGAGACGGAAGAACACAGATCTGCAATATGGAGAATGCTAAATAAGAAATGCAGATATGTATACGGGCGCAATGCGCATGTCTACATATCTCCACCTCAATGATGTCACGCTCTTGTACATCTCGAAGTCTGCAGCAGTCTCCACAAACTCAGCCTGGGAAATCTGTGATCAAAAGTGTCCAAAAATGTGCTGAACATCTACTATTTATAGCAATAAATATGGGCCAGCTAAAATAGCAGTCGGCCTGCCAAATCTGGCTGACCTGTGTCAGATTTGGCTGACTGCACAGAACTTGCCGAAAATGGTAAAAACTGCCACGTTATCACTGCAATCAGTCTGTCCGACTGCTGGCGTGGCCCGTCCAGCTGCTACATGTGCAAATCTGACCTGCGCTGCTGCAGGGCACTCCAGCAACACACAAACTCTGACAAACAGCTCTCGAATGCATGGACACATGCCTGTCCGAGGGATGACCAAATGACCAATATCTCTAACATGGATTGCTATAAAACTTGGAGCAAAGCTAGGAAATGGCTGGAGAAAGAGAGAGAATGCTGTAAAGATAAAAAATTCAAACATTTGTCACGAGAATTTGGTGAAATTAAGCCACTGGCCCAGTTTTCCAGCCCCAAATTTATTTACCAACAGCAAAGGGAGCATCAGAGGTTGTGATCTTCAGGAGAGTGCATTAGCCCTGATCATCAACTTTCCATGTTCATGAATATGCAACCACCTTCAGCAAAATGGTCTCCCATGGCTGAAAAATGGCCCCAAAAGCATGCGGCAACAGCCCAACCTCTCTTCCGCTCCAAAATGCAAAAACGAGATTTCCCAATTCAGCTTTCCCAAACTTGCATAGCAAGATTTGCCAAGTGGGCAGCCTTCTAAACTGAATTTCCAACATTATCCAGCCATCAAAATAATTTTCGGAATATAAATTCTGAAAATTAATTTAATAATTATTTATGTGCCCAAAAAAAAAATCTAACCAGCCAACAATTAAATTGACTAGGTCAATTTTGTCTTCCAAGTATCCCTGAGCAATTCTTGACCCTTAGACTTGCATCAATTAATAAATTAATTAATCCCTCCTTTATGAATCAATCATCATTATATGATTCCATTAGTACAATTGCTCATCACTAGAGAGAGGGAGACTAGTGCACACTACCAGCAACTCATTGCCCATGCCATTGCACTCTTCATGAGCCTTGGTATATGGATTCCATTTCCCAAGTCTATTCTCTCTAAGTTCTTATGTTCTTGGTGTTATTTCTATTCTTTGTGTTCATTGCAATCTATGTCGTCAATGTCTCTTTGCTTCCCTTGCTCCACACTTTTCTGATAGGTTAGTGAGAGCAACTAAGATAGTTTTAAACATAGTAGCTCCATTGAACAGATGTACTGCACTAGCATGTTTACGGTTGAAAGTCAAGATCCAATAAGCAGGACTTTCCAAATAGTTGTACCAACAATGCAATATTTGATTTTTTAAAATACTACAAGGTGTGCTAGGCTTTGGGGTCAATCTTTCTTAATGTCATGGTGTAGGAGCATTTTGGCTCCACTACTTTTGCTAGAAGGCTCCACTACTTTTTGCTGATTTCAGTCCTTAAGATTAACTTGAGTGTTTGCAAGTTAAGGTCTACCACGTTTTGGTTTACTAAACATTGGTTTCATGATTCCACTATCATAACATCACCAACTTCATCAAGGAGGTGAGACCACAGCTACTCTCATGCAAGCACTTAAGTCTCTTTAATTTGGCTAGGCAAAAAAAACATTCAACAAGGATGTCTCACAAGGAAACCAAGACCTCATCTAAGTAAACAATAACACCTTCCAAGAAAGGTTGCAACACCCCTAAGACCATAAGTCTAGAAAAGTAAGCAAATGCATTGGATGGCCCAAAATGAAGCACCAAAAACTCAAACAACCCAAATGGTGTTTGAAATGCAGTCTTTGAAATATCTTCCAAAGCCATTTGAATTTGGTGATAACCGGACTTTAATCCAGCTTGCTGAAAATCTAGTATGTTATCTGATCTAGTAAATGATATACCCGCAGCAAGGGCAACTTGTTTTCGACAATGAGCTTGTTAAGCCCTCTAATCCAAACACATATGTAACTCCCGTCCTTTTTCATTAACAAGACAAGAGCATCGAACAGGCTGGAGCTAATAAGAATCGGTCCCTCCTCCAAAAGTCCTCAATCTACGTGTCAAAAGGGTCATGAATTTTTAACTCATTTCACTGGGACACTTAAGTTGTACACATGTGAGGTGCATGTGTGTAAATAAGTTGATGAAATGTGAGCGGCAATGACCGACAAACCCTAGTTTTAGCAATGGGGGATATCAGTAGAAGTTGTGAACACAGGTGCCAACGGGTGCCTAGTGTTAAACTAAAAATGCCCTTGAACACTTTCAAGTTCATAGAGTTTAAGAATATTAAATTGAGGCTAGGTAGGCCCAAGCATTTTTCATTCTTGACAATTATTATTTGCTGGAAATTCATTTCTAGAGACTGAGTTATGCATGTGTAGTTTTGCCACTTGGCACACAAGAGAACATGCCATGCAAGGCTGGGAGAGCCTATCCTAGGCAGTCTAGGCTCTGGGCAGTAGGGAATGCATTTTGGGGCAGGCAACAGCCATTTTGACTGATTTTCCATCCCTGATCCGGGGTAAATAACAGCAGAAAATTCATCTCTATCAGCAGCCGACTAGTTCCTGAGCATTTCCAGCATGGGAGGACCTGTTTTTGAGGCATTTCTCAGCAAGCAACTACTGCTGTTGTCATCTCCCAGCCAGAAATTGAAAATTTTCTTCTCATCTACTGATCATCTCTCGTTCTCCCAAATATTTGAAGATTTTCAGCTCTGAAATTGCTGTTACAGACCTAATTTCAGTAGAACTTAGGGTTTAAATGGCTGTCTTGGGATGTGCACGCCAAGTATTTGAGCATGCACGAAGCTTTGCTGCCATAAAACAGTGAAATTTCAGCAGATTTGAAGACATCTAGTCATCTATGGCAAAGGTGACTTGTGTGCGAAAGTTGAAGACTCGTTTTCGCTCCCTAGGTTCTCAAAATCAAGGGGCAAATTGAGGATTACTGCCACTGGTCATTTGGGGCAGCCAATGATTCTAGGTTTTGAGGAGATTGTGCTTGATTCACTGAAGATTGAAACTTTGGTTGGAGAAACTCCAAAGCATTCCTTGAGATCTGGACTAAAGAAACTCAGATGTATTCCTTGAGTTCATGGTGTGGACCACTTATCTCTTGTGAATTCGGCCTATCTCAATTGTAGTACAAAATTTTGGAATAAAGATTCATGAAATACTGCAAGAGGTGTCAATTATGGGGCCAATCGGTGTCAATTGTCTCATTTCAATTGGTAATGCTAAGTCTGCTACTAATTAACTTCTCGTTTGCTGTATATTAGTTGTGAATTAGGGAAATCGCCACCCTCTCCATCAATGAAGGTTGGTTTCACTGTGTTTGAACCTCCTTGAGCTCCTCCTTGCTCATCTAGTAGGGGTGGCTTCAAGAGAGGTCACTCTTGGAACTGTTAGCATGCTCTATTTCATTCTCAGTTTGTCATCTCCTGGTTGTGAGCTCCTGTCAGAGTCTGGCAGGAGACAGAGGAGCTCTGTCAGTTTGTGTGTTGCTGATTTTTGTGTGCGTTCCCTTCTCGGGTGGCAGTCAGCCTTTATTGGCTGCTTTTTGTGCCAGTCGGCCAGATTAGGGCCAGTCGGCCAGCTTTTGGGCCAGTCAGCCAGTTTTAGGGCTGTCGGCCAGTTTTAGGGCTGGGGGACTATTTATAGCAGCCCCCCCCCCCCCCCATCAGTCCTTTATTTTGTCCTTCAGATTCAGCGCACTCTCTCTCCTCTCCCACTCCGGCATCGGTTCTACCCTTGTTCCCAGCTTGATCTGGTACCCTCACTGATGCTCCGGGCTGCATGCAGGGACTGATCAGTCCATTTCAGAGTATTCAGCATCCATTTCAATCAGTGCAGATCTTCCTTCATTCTCTGCTTTCTCTCTGTCTCTCCTCCGTGTTCGTGTTTCTTCTTCCGTTGCGCACTCTCACATGGTATCATCGCCTAACTGAGAGCACGGAGGTCTTCATCGATTGGAGAGACACCACACCACTCTTCTGCTGCTGCCACCTCTTCCTCAACAGCCAAGGCGGCCCTTCCAGGAGGTCACCATCCTTGTGTTTGCTGCAGGCGCCCCCTCCAAAGGCTCCCACGTCATCAACAACCTCTTTCTGGGATCGTTTTCATCAGGGCGGCCACTCCTACAGCTGGGCAACATTTCTCCACGCTGCATTTTGCTGATCTGGCTGTCGTTCCAACTCCAGGTGGCTCTTTTCCTGCTGGCGACCTATTCCCAGGCTGCGTTTTGGTGCTGACGGCTTCTGTCTTGGTGATATTCATCAAACAACCTTGCGTTTTGCAGCTCCAGGTGTCAGTAGGCCTCCCCAGCCTGCGTTTTGGTGATTGGTGACCATACTGCTGGTCATCCTTCGGCATCGGCAAAGTTTTCTTTGGTGTTTGGTGTTTTGCAGATTGGAAGATGTCTTACCAGTTTTCAAGCTTTGACGACTCAGAGGATGAGCTCCTCTCTCATCATTCCTCTGAGCGGAGACGGGATTATCAGCCGTTTCGACGACGGGAGAAGACTCCTCGCACTCGTCCCTCTTCAGTCCATGCATCTCAGAGGGCTCCATCTACCGTGAAGGTTCTATCCGTGAAGACTGCTTCCGATGTCCGGATGCCTTCCTTGATTCCCTCTATACAGGTGCCTATTCTCCCTTCCTTTCCGAAGGAAGATAAGTTGGATGGTTCCAACTACTCCCTTTGGTCGTGCAAGGTGGAGTGCATACTCGATACATTCGATCTATGGGAGCTTGTTTCTTCACCCATCGACCATCCCCCCATGGATTCGTCAGATGGAGCCTCTATGGACCGTGCTGCCTTGTGGGATAGGCTCAACTCTCGAGCCCGTTCCTTTCTTTTTATGAGTCTTCATGACTTGATTCTTGTACATGTTCACAGGTTAAAGACCGCAGCGGAAGTGTGAAAGAAGCTTACGTCTTTGTATCAGCATAAGACGTTTGCCCACAAGATTTCTTTGGAGAAGAAGTTGCGGATTCTCAGTCTTGATGATTCTTCTTCTATGAAGGAGCACATCACGAAGATGGAGGACATGCGAGGCGAGCTAGCCTCTCTTGGTCATGTGATATCGTCCGAGGATATGGCAATGATTCTCTTGACTTAGCTGCCATCACCTCGATATGATGTCTTCTACACCAGCCTCATCACCTCGAGGACCTGCGAGAAACTCCTATGGGAGGAACTTTCCCCGCTTGTCTTGGAGCATGACAAGCGACTCAGAGAGGTGGGAGCCAGTGGCTCCACCAAGGCTTTTACAGCAGGTACAGGTGGCTGCAAGAAGAAGAAGAAGCAGAAGGAGAAGGCCAAGGACAAGAAGGAGGAGGCCAAGAAGGATGCGAAGGAGAAGAAGCCCAAGTGCCCACACTATGGGAAGGACACTCATCCCGAGGAGAAGTGTTGGCAGAAGTACCCCCATTTGAAGCCCAAGGAGAAGGACTCCAAGACAGCCCCAGCCACGACAGAGTCTACGTTTGTGCATGTCTTTGTTGAGGAGGATACAGCCCTAGCTTCTACCACTCAGGAGAAGCCTTGGCTCGTGGACAGCGGAGCATCTTCTCATATGGCCTTTAGACAGGATTGGCTTCAGGATCTTCGTTCCAGAGGGGGCACCGTCTCCATTGGTGACAATTCTACAGTTCCTGTTCGAGGTGTGGGGACGCTACCTATGTTTTCTGACAGGCAGTCTTCTTCCGCCAAAGTTCTTTATGTACCTGATTTGGGCTTTAACCTATTGTCTGTGCATGGTCTTACTCAGCTAGGTACTCGAGTCATTTTTACACAGGATGCAGTCACAGTGGAGGATGCTTCTACAGGTGACGCTCTTTGGACAAGTCCACAGGAGGGTGGGCTTTATAAGCTCACAGCCTTGGCTGCGAGGGCTTCCCACGAGCTTGGGCTGCTTTGGCATGCTCGTTATGGTCATTTGAACCTTGATTCTATTCGGCGGGCTTCTCGGAGGAAGATGGTAGAGGGGCTTCGAGATTTCCCTCCTCTTCACACTTTGTGCCCTAGCTGCTTGAGGGGCAAGCAGCATCGGCAGCCTCACCCACAGGTTGCTTCTAGAAGGGCTACTTCTCCGCTTGAGTTGGTTCATACCGACCTTTGCGGATCTATGGGCACGGCCTCCCTTGGGAAGGCCAAGTATTTGATGCTGATTGTGGACGACTTCAATCGTTATGTGTGGCCTTATTTCTTGGAGTACAAAAGCGAGGCGTACTCCCGTTTCTGCGAGTGGAAGGTGTTTGTGGAGACACAAACAACTTCCAAAGTTCGTGGCGTTCGAGCTGATCACGGTGGCGAGTTTACTTCTCACCTTTTCTCTCAGTTTGTAGGGATCACGGCATTCGGGTGGAGTATTCCCATCCGAACACACCATCTGAGAATGGTGTGGTGGAGCGTGTGAATCGGACCATGGTGGAGATGGCCCGATCTATGCTGGAGCATAGGAGTCTTCCTCATTTCCTTTGGGGTGAGGCGGTGGCTACAGCGGTGCATATTCGCAACCTCTCTCCGACTTCGGCATTACAGGACATGACTCCCTTTGAGGCTTTCTATGGGAGGAAGCCTTCCGTGTCCCACTTTCACATCTTTGGATGTGATGCTTTTGTCCATGTGGACAAGAAGAAGAGGACGACGAAGCTCGACTCTAAGTCGCAACAGCTTTTCTTCGTGGGCTATAGCACAAACACGAAGGGATATCGGCTCTATGACCTGACGACACGGAAGATTGAGGTGAGCAGGGATGTGATCTTTGATGAGGCTTCGGCCTCTGACGATCCGATTGATGGATCTATTACAGGTGCTTCTTCGACATCGACGGACCCCCCACCACCTTCTCTCTCTTCTCTTCCTTCCAGGATACCTCTAAGCACCCCTCCTTCTTCATCGACTCCTCCCATTCCTCCTCCTACTTCGGCTTTCCCTCCCCCTTTGGTGGATGTGACTCCTTCTTCTTCGAGTTCTTCCACCCCTTCAGTCTCCCCTCAAGAGTCTTCTAGGGATCCACCGCTATTCGATGGGGAGCCTTCTTCAGATGAGGAGGATCTACCTTTACTTGGTGAGGGGAAGTCCCTCTCAGAGACAGGTGCTTTACAGGTTCTGGAGACTACTCGGTCTCCCTCGCAGCAGGAGGCGTCTCTTAGGATTCCTTTGTGGTATCGCCAGCTTATGCAGGATTCAGGTGTTACTCACTTTCCTGCTTCTTCTACAGGTCCACGCCGATCAGCCCGTTTACAAGCCCACCGGGATAGTTCACTCTGTGTGAACTATGCTCTTATGTCTCAGATTCTTCAGGATTCAGAGCCTTCCACAGTGGAGAAGGCCCTTGCACAGGATATTTGGAGACAAGCTATGCAGGCAGAGTTCGATTCCATCGAGTGGAACCATACTTGGGAGCTTGTACCGCGTCCCAAGAAACGGAGGGTGATAGGTGTGAAATGGGTCTTTAAGACCAAGTATCTTGCAGATGGCTCCTTGGACAAGCACAAAGCTAGGCTTGTTGCCAAGGGTTTTGCACAGAGAGCAGGTTTAGACTACTTTGAGACTTTTGCTCCTACATCTCGGATGTCTACCATTCGAGTTATTCTGGCTCTTGCAGCTCACCACTGTTGGCCTGTTTATCAGATGGACGTCAAGTCAACCTTTCTGAATGGCGTCCTTGAGGAGGAGATCTATGTTTCACAACCTCCTGGTTTTCTTGTGCAAGGGAAGGAGGATCATGTCTACAAGCTGCGAAAGGCCCTTTATGGCCTAAAGCAGGCTCCTCATGCTTGGTACCAGCGGATTGACCGCTTCTTTCTACAGAGTGGTTTTCAGCGCTCCGATCATGACCCCAACCTCTACTTTAGGGTTGTGGGTTCTCTCTGTGTTCTGCTTATCTTGTATGTAGATGATCTTATTATTACAGGGAGCGACACTCAGCAGGTGGAGCATACTTGGGCTATTCTACGGCAAGAGTTTGACATGACGGATCTAGGGATCCTTCACTTCTTTCTTGGTTTGGAGATCTATCAGATGGCACAGGGCATCTTTATCTCGCAACACAGGTACATCTCCGAGCTTCTTTCAGAGTTTGGTGTGGCCGAGAGTCGGCCTATTTCATGCCCCATGGACCCTGAGTCCAAGATTTTGGCAGATGGAGTCCCCCTTACAGATGCCACTCGTTACCGGTGCCTTTTTGGCTCTCTTATCTGGCTTATTCACACTAGGCCAGATATCTCTTTTGTGGTGGCTTTGTTGTCTTCTTTTATGAAGACTCCTACAGAGGATCACTGGAGGGCAGCCTTGCGTGTTCTTCGGTATTTACAGGGGACTCGATCCTACGGGATCATGTATGGAGATGGGATTACTCTTTCTGGATAGAGTGATTCTGATTGGGCAGGTGATGTGGGTTCGAGACGATCCACTACAGGTTATGCTTTCACCCTTGGATCCGGTGCTGTCTCTTGGAGCAGCAAGAAGGAGCCTACTATGGCACTTTCTTCTACAGAGGCTGAGTATCGGGCCTTATGTTCAACCGCTATGGAGGCAGTTTGGCTCCGTTGCTTGATGGCGGAGATTGGCTTTTCCCAGACAGGACCTACGGAGCTGCGCGTGGACAACCAGAGTGCCCTTGCTTTGGCCAAGAACCTAGTGTTTCATGCTCACACGAAGCACATTGAGGTTCAGTATTACTATGTTCGAGAGCGGATCGTGGATTCGGAGCTGGCGGTGGCCTATTGTCCCACGGCGGACAATGAGGCTGATCTTTTCACGAAGCCTTTGCCTTAGGCTTCTTTGCTTCATCACATGCGGTTGTTAGGTCTTTAGACCCTCCCAAGATCTGAGAGGGGGTGTTAGCCTGCTCTATTTCATTCTCAGTCTGTCATCTCCTGGTTGTGAGCTCCTGTCAGAGTTTGGCAGGAGATAGAGGAGCTCTGTCAGTTTATGTGTCGCTGATTTTTGTGTGCATTCCCTTCTCGGGTGGCAATCAGCCTTTATTGGCTGCTTTTTGTGCCAGTCAGCCAGATTAGGGCCAGTCGGCCAGTTTAGGGCCAGTCGGCCAGCTTTTGGGCCAGTCGGCCAGCTTTTGGGCCAGTCGGTCAGTTTTAGGGCTGTCGGCCAGTTTTAGGGCTGGGGGACTATTTATAGCAGCCCCCCCCATCAGTCCTTTATTCTGTCCTTCAGATTCAGCGCACTCTCTCTCCTCTCCCACTCCGGCATTGGTTCTGCCCTTGTTCCCAGCCTGATCTGGTACCCTCACTGATGCTCCGGGCTGCGTGCAGGGACTGATCAGTTCATTTCAGAGTATTCAGCATCCATTTCAGTCAGTGCAGATCTTCTTCCTTCATTCTCTGCTTTCTCTCTGTCTCTCCTCCATGTTCATGTTTCTTCTTCCGTTGCACACTCTCACAAGAACTACCTCAATCCAGATATCCTCTCAGACATGACAAGGGCCAAAGCTTGAGGTAACTTATCCAAGAAAAGAAAATCAAAACTCTGGCAAAAAGGACAAGTCCCCCCTCATCTACATCTCCTTGTTGTGAAGAAGAAGAATCCTTCTCAAGCTCCCACGCATACACCATCAAGCATGGTCGCCCTTGCAAACTGCACACTTCACTAGGAGAGGGAAAATAACTATCACTCACTCAGCTTGAGCCGCCAAGCCTCAAGGGTGCAGTAGTGCCATGCAAGGTCTTCACACCAAAACTCATCCCAATGAGGATGGAGTGTTGAGTGTTGATCCACAAAGCCATGTGAACATAGAGCCACAACTTCCCTAAAGTCACATGGATGTTGAGGAGTGGAGCCACCTACACATTGTCTGAAACCTGGAATTCTTTTATCTAGATTGCTATGTCCTCCATATGCTCCGTTTGATATTTCTCAGCCTCGATCTTCCTCTTAGGCCAAACATCCTGCTCCATTGGTTGTGCCACAATGGTGAGTACTATTTGGAGATGATACTTCTTGACATTGAACAAACTTGTCTTGGATCAAATTCTCGAATGCTCCACCGTCCACCAAAGTTCAAGATGGCCCACAACTGTTGCTTGCACAAGCACAAGATCATGATGCCCAAGAAACTAGAATCCACGTCTCTAAAAGGTGTTATCTTGAGGGAATAAGCTATGATAGATGAGATTGAGGCCATCTCCAGGCGCGACTCTTGCCTTGGAAGTTTCTTTGAGAGTGCGCAACAAAAGAGGAACACAAACACGAGAGGAAAGGGAAGAAAGAGATAGTAGAAAGAGAAGAGAATGAAGTGATAATTTGCACTGAATCTGAAATGAATGCCAAATACAATGGCAAACTGACCAGTCCCTGCACGCAGCCCAAAGCATCGGTGAGGGCACCGGATCAAGCTGAAGAAGATGATGGCAGCACTAGCAATGGAGAGTGTCGGAGCCAGAGACGGAATATGCACCTGCAGCAAAAAGAAGAGAATGATCTGCCCAGCCCGCCAATCTACTATAAATAGCAGAAAATGGCCCCATCTGGCCAATGATGCTAGCCGACTTGATGCTGATGTGGCCAACAGCATTAAATGCTGACCAACTTACTGGCATGGCAGCGTAAATGCTGATGTGGCACTCATCAAGGCTGAAGAGGCTGACATATGCCTAACAAAAACAGGACATGCACACTAAAATGTGTCCGAGGGAAGAAATGCACACAAAATTGAATGACAAAAACAATTCAAAGCTCCTCTATCTCCATCAGACTTTGACAGAGCTCAAAACTAGGGGATGATAGATTGACAAAATAAAATGGTAGGCTAACACCCCCTCTCATATCCTAGGAGTGTCTCAAGATCCAACGACCTCATGTGATAAAGCATAGCAACCTTGGGTGAGGCTTCAAGAAGAAATCCACTGCATTGTCCTCCGTGGGATAGTAGGCCACTACTAGCTCAAAATCCACAATCCGCTCCCGGACATAATGATACTTAACCTTCATGTGCTTTGTGGGAATATGAAACACATGGATCTTTGCTAGAGCTACGGGACCCTAGTTATCCACGTGCAACTCTATGTGTCCTATCTATGGAAAGCCAATCTTTGCCAATATCTGATGAAGCCAAACTTCCTCCATAGCTATAGAACAAAGCACTTAGTAGTCTGCCTCCATAAAAGATAAGGCCACAATAGGGCGCTTCTTAATGCTCCATGAGATAGCTCCCAATCCAAGGGAGAAATCATAACCTATAGTGGAGCATCTCGAATCCACATCACCTGCCCAATCTCAATCACTTTATCCAACAAAAGTGGCACTCCATCTAGGATCAAGTCCCATGTAAGTAGCACAACACGCACAAAGTAGCTCGTCAATGAGCCTGAGTAGGAGTGTCACAAGGACGTGAAATTTTATCACTTTACTTGGCATTTGATTACAAGTTGATCAAATGTGCTAATGTTGACTTGCACATCTAAGGTGCAAGTACCCAGGACCCTAAAAGATCAATTGATGCCAAAGCAAAAGTTGCAATAAGTTGTGTCTTACAAGCACTAGGTGGTACCTAGTGTCAAATTTGAACCTAGACCAATTTATTAGCCACTAATATCAATTGTGACATTAGAGACTAAGCATTAATTGATTAATTAATGCTAGTCTAAGGGTCAATAACTACTCAAGGACACTTGGGGGACAAATTGGCCTAGCCAATTTAATTATTGGCTGGTAGATTTATTTTTCTAAGCACTAGAATAATTATTAAATTAATTTTCAGAATTAAGAATCTGAAAATTAATTTAATAAGCTGGATAATACTGAAAAATGCAAGTAGAAGGCTACCACTTGGTAATACTTGCCCAAGCAAGTGGGAAATATATTTTTGAGATTGGGAAGAAAGAGCCTCATTCCAACCATGTGCAAGCTTTGTGTGTGTGTGTGTGTGCGTATGTGAGTTAAGAGTTGGAGACATGCTCGGAAGAGGCTACAACAATAGGTGACAACAATTAGAGTTGAAGACCCTTCAAGAGTTGGAGACATGCTCGGAAGAGGTTACAACAACAGATGACAACAATTAGAGAATTGTTTTAATGAGGCAACATTATATTCGGGGTGTTTCATTAATGGAGACAACTTTCATGGCTGTCTAGACAAAGGATCAACTGATTTTTTCCATTTTCTCATGATGGAAGTATGAATTTTCTCTCTTCAACATTCTCTCTCATTCTCCAGCTATTTCTCAACTTTGCTCAGCATTTTCTAGTAGTTTGAGTCATCAAAGGAAGAGATTAATAGGCTGACACTTGGCCATACCAAACTCTAAAAGAAGTTCCAAGATGCACCTATGCTAGGAGATGAAGATGCCCTATGCCATCTGATAGATCTCTAGACCAAGAAAGAAATGAAGGATACCAAGGTCTGTCATGTCAAACTCTCGCTACAAGATCTAAGTCCAATCAACCTCCCATGAGTCAATCCTTGTGATAATCGAGTCATCTACATACAAGATGACTAAAATACATTTGTCACCCAAAACCTTGCGATAAAGGTTGGGGTCATGATCTGATTAGTGGAAGCTACTTTGTAAGAAGAATCGATCAATCCTTTGGTACCAAGTCTTAGAAAGTTAGAAGCTTGCTTTAGGCCATAGATAGCCTTTTGCAATCTCTAGACATAACCCTTATTCCCCTGTACAAGAAAACCAAGAGGTTGTAAAACATGAATCTGCTCCTCTAGGAAACCATTTAGAAAGGCATACTTGGGATCTATCTGAAAGACAAGCCAACAGTGATGGGCTACAAAAGCCAAGATAGCTTGAATAGTACACATCTGAGTACTTGTCTAAGGATCCATTAGCTAGATCCACTTTACACCAATCACCTTCCACTTCCATGGACATGATACCAACTCCCAAGTCCGATTTCACTCGATAAAATCAAGCTCCTCTTGCATAGCACGACACCATATATCCTGTGCAAGGGCCTCGTCAATCGTAGTAGACTCATGATCTTGAAGAATTTGAGACATAAGAGCATAGTTCACCCAAAGTGAACCATCACACTAGACTCATATCTTGTGATGCAGAAGCTGGAGACCTATTGCAGCGACAACCTCACCCCAAAGGGAGCAAGGTAGACTCTGATGCTACAATATCGAACAGGCCACCACAAGCATGTCAAAGTTTCCATGCCCTTTCCCTTATCCTAGAGCTCATTTTCTTGCTTTAAATCTCTCACCCCGAAAGGAGCAAGGTAGACTCTGATGCTACAATATCAAACAGGCCATCACAAGCATGTCAAAGTTTCCATGCCCTTTCCTTTATCCTAGAGCTCATTTTCCTGCTTTAAATCTCTTAGTCGCCACCTTAAATGCATGCATCAAACCTGCCATCCGAGCCCCTTTCCCTGATGTCATCCCTATAAGAAGATGTATTAGGAGGACAACCAGATATTACAAGTCTATCCCTTGCATCAAACAACATGGATGACTTGTGTGACCTTCACATGTTAAGGTTGACACAAAGGATAACAGGATTGAGGCAAAAAGATGTTATGCACTTGTACCCCTCCCTTAACACCACCCTCAATTTGTCTTACATGAAAATCTTTTAATTGTTGATGTTGCAACCTATTGAGGATATAGCTCCCAACAAGCTATCCACCTACCCACTTCCATCCAAGCACTTTCATCAATTTAACTACATAAGATTACCTCGCTCCTTCACCTAGAGTTGCTTATCTAATTGTCTCCTATGAAACTAGGGCACCGTGTATGCCAACCTAATGCATGCTTTGTACTTGTTAGACATGTTGCTTGGCTTGGCTCATGTGATCATATAGTCAAAATATTTATTACGACAAGGGCTTCTACACGAGCTCATCTTAAGGACACATTGATATGAAGTCGCTCAATTAACCACAACTAAAGCAATCCTTAGTAAAAGCACTCCATTTGAGCTCATACCATAAGTTTTCCATACCTTCCATGACAAGGCCCATCCCAATATCCCAATGGACCTAAGCTTACTAGTATTCTACCACATACAAGCCCTATTTGAGTTAGAAGAAGCAAAAAGCCAATCAAAATTCCACCAACACTTCTGAATTTGCATCAAAAAAAGACTTGGCATCCATTTTTCACGATTGCCCCGAATCCTCCACTTCATTCTCCAAATCCCCTCCATGTTGCTCACACAGAGCCGGTGCTGGTGCCGCTGCTGTTGCATTATCAGATTCTCTCTCACCCTCCCTCCCAACCCGCACTGAATTACAAAGTATGCACGTTTGATTGAGGTTCTGATAGGATTAAAAGCAATGTGAATATTTGTAACCTGACACTGCTCCATAAGCTTCGTCTCACACATGCGCCAAGACTGGAGCCAAGTGTCACGATCCTTGAAAGCAAGCAGGAAAGCTCCTTTGGAGGGTTCATCATCTTGGCCTGCAGGGATGGGCACTCTGATGGGAGGGATGATAGGATCAAACGCCACAACGGTAGCTCCTGGGGGCAGGAGGGTGTTTGCCTTCTGTGTGCTGCCAGCTGCTCACCGTTCTAAAAGCTTTCAGCGTTGCTCAATACAAACAGAATCTAGTCAATCTCAAAACCCTAGCTCTGTACCAACCTTCGGGCTCAGCCATGCCACCTCCTGTACGCAGTTCGGTCGTACGGACCACTAGTGCAGAAGAGAACGGATTGTACTTTCCTTCTTTGTCAATACAATCTCTCACTCGGTGTTCCTGAAAAACCAAGGTCTAATCTTAAATGAATTGCAAATTTTTACTCAAATATTATCAAAATCTAAATAAGAGTTTTAAAACCTTGAAAATAATACAAATTTTTATTATAATAAAATTTGTTCTCTATATTCTATTTATAATTGAAACATATATCCAACCAACTTGCAATCTTTCCTTGTAATGCGAGTTTTTCATTATGACCAAAAATGATAGACTCAAATATTTACATCGGCGGGCCTTATGCCTCAAAACCTTAGCAATTGGCTAGCCGCTTTTTATGTGACTTTAAATACATGTATGTGCTTTTTCAAAACCTTAAATACAACCAAATTGTCTTGTCTAATGGCATTAAAGATCTCTATAGCAAAAGCTTTCCTTTCTTTCCCCATCAAAACTCTATTCATGTTATTTCATATATGTTTGCTCACTAAGGTCCAAACCACATCCCACAGCTTTAGGGACTCATCGTCAAGTTTGCCTTGATCCCCAAACAACATTGACTTCATTCTAATCATCTCATTCAATCCTATAGCATTAAACTAGTCCTTAAGCTTTCGTCAGACAACCATAGCTTCCTTACATGACCAGAAAATATACTTCATTGTCTCCTTCTACACTGCACAAAAGGTGCAATTTGTATTGACTATCATCCATCTCCCAATCCTATCCTTCATAAGTAACTTCCTGGCAACGACTTTCCACAAAAGCAAAGTTTAACTATTAGCTTGGTGTGGCCCTCCATGCTCAAACCAATTTTCTTTTCCAAGCACTCGCACTAGCATGTCAGTATTGCTCTTTCCATTTGCTTTGAGCCTTCATTGGGATTTCTTTCTTCTCCATTTGGAAATCCCTCCTCAACCTCATCTTGATTGATGGCTTACCCTTGTGATTTCCTAATGAGTTCCACACCCTGGTAGGCCCAAATTTAGGTAAAGGTGGACATGATTAGGTTTTCCCCCTAAGTGCTTCCTCCATTCAATTACCTTTCTCTTCATTGAGATTATATCATACATGAATCTCTTGTATTGAGCAAATTTCCACTCTATCCTCATTCCAAATATCCTTCCATCTTACAAAGCCTTTGTTTGCCAAGCTATTAGCTTGTTTGGGTTAATTGGAGGGTTTTTGTCTTGAAATGCTTATGGAAAGGTCTATAGGTACTATAGCAATCCTATGTCTCCCCTCTTGGGGCTTTCTTTAAGCCAATCCAGTCTTTTAACCTCCTTCCATCCCTTTACAAGGCTCCTTACTATCTCATACCCCCTTGATAGCTCCTTTTGATATCAATGCTAGAGCTTATCTTCCCAAGTTAATATATCCATTGACCCCCTATCAAATTTGCCTTGCTCATCACAACCCTACTTGTGATTGCCCAGGGCTCATTTTCTTCCAGCCTCATCAACAATTTAAATGAGAATCTTCTCACTCTATCACTTACCTTCTCAAGCCCAAGGCCCCAACTATTAACATATTTAGTCATAGTGTCCCAATCTACTTAGTGCCATCTCTTTTCTAATCCTACACTCCATAAGAAGGATCTATGTACTTTATCTATCCTCCCACATTGAGTAGTCAAACTTACATAGCAAATGTAAGATCCTCCTAAGCTTGCTTTTTGCAAATCACAAAAGATAAAAATGTAAAACATTACCTAATATCTCCCTTTTCTACAGTCCATTAAATTGCGACACACACACATGCATGCATATGTGCACGCACACACTCTCTTTCTCTTTGTCTCTTTGTCTCTTGCTCTATCTATCTTACACACACACGCACACAATGACTTGACACTGGAATGATGAGAGAATCTACTACTAAATGAAGGGAATGAGGGGATTGCTTATGTGAAGGGAATGGAACTTCCTCATCACTAAGCAACATAGAGATATGTTCCTTGAGGATGGGATCAATGGTCCAAGATTGGCACATGAGAAATCTTACCATCCATCTTGATCAAAGTAATTGGAGATACATAAGTAACCCAAAAAGGTGGTTACATTTAATGTGGTCGCTTTATGGCTTATGATTAAATGACTTGATTTTTTAATTTTCCAATTTTGATGGCATTTTGAATTTAATACCCCCTTGCCTTCTCTCATCCGATGCCTATCATATTCTTAAGAAAGGAAAAACACTCCACCACTAAGAGACTTTTAATAAGTAAATCTATAGGATTTTGATTAGTTGAGATCTTGACAAGCTTGATAGACTTGTCCTCAACAACCTCTCCGATAAAGTAGTGACACACCTCAATGTGCTTTGTCTTCACATGGAAGACTGCACTATTGGCCATTCTTGGCCAGCTGTGTAACACTCATAAAATTTGAATGCAATGTAGGGACCAAATTAGTAATATTGGGTTTACTACTAGACAGCCTAACTAGAGAGCCTTCTTGTAAGCCTCAATGGTTGTAACATACTTTGCCTCCATTTCTAGATAGGGCCATCCATTTATGCACCCTCGACATCTAAGAAATAGCACCTCCAGCAAAGGTGAATACATAGCTAGAAATGGACTTCCTATTGTCTACATGTCTTGCATAATCAGAGTCAGTGTATCCCATGACTCCTATATCCCGACCACCATAACATATGCACATATTGCCTTTAAGGTATTTCATGATATCCTTCACAGTATCCCAATGCCCCTACCATTTATAGCCATATAGTGTGCCACAACTCCCATTCCAAATGCTATGTCTAATCAAGTGGCTATCATGGCATACATCAAACTGCCCACTACAAATGCATAAGGGAACTTGGCTATCTTGGCCTTCTACTCATCAAGCTACAAACAATCAACTTGACTAACCTTCACATGAAAAGGCAAAGAATAGCCAATACACTTAAATCTTGCATCTGAAACTGCTCAAGGACCTTCAAAATGTACTCCTTCTGTGATAAGTAAAGGTGTCCCTTAGAGTGATCTCATGTGATGTGTATCCCAAGGATAGGTGAGGCTTTTCCCATGTCTTTCATTTCAAAGATTTTCTTGAGCTAACTTTTCAAGGCATCTAGCTTATCATGAGCACTCCCAACAATCAACATATCATCCACATGGAGTACCAAACTCATAAGGCTACCATCATGGGCCTTCTTTGTGTACAAACATAGATCCATATCATTGTAGTTATATCCTTGTGGATGCATAAAAGTAACAAACTTATGGTTGTACCATTTCCTAGATGCCTACTTATTAAGGCCATAAAGGCTTTTTCTCAATTTGCCGATGGTGTTCCGTACCTTTTTCTAAATCTCATCATGCAAGTCCCTATGGAAGAAAGATGTCTTTATATCCATTTGATAAAGATCTAGATACAGGGTAACCTACATCATCCAACTATCTAGCAGAGAGTAGGCTTCTAGTCAAAGACGAAAGATGGCATACATCATGCAAAGTAAAGATGCTACTTGAAGCAAACTATAGCTATACATATCCAATACCAACAATAGCCAATGCCCAATCTAACAGATCCTATCATGCTGCGATAGGAGTGGAGCCATTTTTTATGAGGGGTATCATGAAATGAACCCCCTGAATCAATCAGTCAACACTAAGCATAGGTGGACAAGGAATCAATCAATTGCACAACATTAAGAGAAGAAGTTGCAAGTATATAATCCTCATCAAAATCAGTGTGCATGATATTAATCTCTTCAATCTTGACATTGAACTTGCTAGGGACAATGTTGCAATCATCATTCTTTTTCTACACTTTGCTCTTTCCCTTTTCCATGCACTTGTCGTTATGCATTTTATGGCAATGTGACTGAATATGGCCTTGTTTTTTCCACAATAATGACAAGTCAATGCCAACTTACGGCCACGGGACTTACTACTACGAGATTGTCCCGATGACTAAGAACAAGACTTTTAAGAGTTTCTGCCATGGCAGTCGTTACCGTTGTTAGGATTATTGTCTTTAACTATCAAAGCATGAGAGCTATCGGAGGAATCAACATTCTTTCTATTAACCTTTTCATTCAATAATGCACCCTCTACACCCATTAGCAGATATCTTTGCACACATAGCAGTACAAAATGTTTCCCATGATCTAGGCAATATAACCACAATAACAATGGTGAAAGATTTTCCTTAAAGCTAGTCCCCTGTGAAGACAAGTGGCTGAAAATAGAATGAAACTCATTTAAGTGGGCAAACATGGAAGTCCCCTCCTTCATACGAAGGTCTAACCAATACATCTAAGAGACAGGGCTTTGCCTATCATAAACATCACATATATTCTCCTTAACTACCAGGGAGTCTATGTTTTAGAGAAAACATTGTAGAATACATGCTTAGAGAGTGATAAAATGATTGTAGATTTACATAACTCATCAAATTCAGCCCAATCCTTTGCATCAAAGCCTTTGGGCTTGACACCATTATGGCTCAATGGTTTAATCTGCCATTTCTATGCCAAACTTGCCATATATGTGCCTTGCAATAGTTGTAATTAGTGCCATCCAATTTATCAATGTTAAAGATAGCACTATCATTTGATCCACCAACCATTATGCCAACAAATGAAAACACAATACAAGAAGATGGGACTACTATAAATGATTGCAAATTAGCCCCAAATCACAACCAAGACAAAGGCTAGATGGAGGGAAACACTAAACTATAGGGCTATCCACTTATTGTCATTAATAAACTATCAAATCAAAGCATCTACTCTCATAAATAATGTGTAAACCTACAATTATAGCATTGTTGCAATAAATGCAGCAGTATGAGAATCCAATGATGGGCAAACCAAATAGAAATCAAGCTACAATTGCTACCAAGAAAATCCAAGAAAACGATCGGGGATATTGATGCCAGGAGGCATATTCCACGGTGGATTCCGTGCCACGGTGGATTCCGTGAGGTTTTACGGTGGATTCCGTAAACTTAGATGGGGGCTCATACGCAAAGAGGATTCTTTGTGCGAGAAGTTGATGGGGACGCCTGTCCTTTTCGGGCGTTTCATTAATTTAGTGTGTACATGGGTGATTCCATAGCGGGTGATTCCGCAAAATGCATATTAAATTAATAAACGTTTATGAGTTTAGAGTGCGCACTCGTAATAAATTAAGGTTAGGATTTATTTCTAACCAGTTGATTTATTTATGTAGCTGAAGACTGCTAGGTATTCACTTTTGTCGGTTTAATTGTGTTATTTTACTAACGATTGTGAATGCTTCAGTTGATGTGTAGAGATAGCAGGAGTGGCGGAGGAAAGCATTGGAGTCTAGCGGGTTTCCGACCTTTGGATATATTTTGATAGGCGCCACGCCTATATTTTGATTATGTCTATAGAGACATCGACTATTTATTATTATTTTGTATGCGCTTATGCGCCTGGATATGTTATTTTTATTTGGACATTGAGATTGGGCGTGCCAGACTCTTTGGGCACCGTCCATTAGCTTTATTTTCCTATTTTTGGTAGAAAGCAAACTCAAAAGCTAAAAGCTTGTATATTTTTGTAATTGGGCTATTTTTGAGCAAAAAGATTGAAAATATATATTAAATACATGCTTTGTGAAGCGCTCACACAAGGCATGGGGGAGATTCAACCCAATTTGTCTCTTGTCTCATGTCGTGCTTGCTTTCTCATTGGTTTTTGTGCTAAAAAGTAGAGTGTTTTGTTCTTGGGGACCTTTGGGAATTCGCTACGTGAGCTACCTGCGTCCGATCTGCGCACCAGATATGTAGAAGCAACTAGTAGTGAAGATGAAAATGACAGATACCAAGATCTATCACACCTCAATGTATCAGTAAACCATACATCCAATAGGCATAGACATCATGCATGTAGTAGGTCTTAGGAAGAATAAAAGAGAGCTACCAAATGCACCACTGGCTAAACAAGGGTAATAAAGCTTAATACATAGCCAAGTAGTGTGTATATATCAATGACATCACATTGACACAAATAAGTGCCGATGTCCAAAACACGAATCAAATCAGCCCACTAAAATGTAGCTGCATCCAGTAAGAATAAAGAGAGCATATACATATGTAAATGAACCGCAATGTCTCAATGGACTAAGCTTAACTGCATAAAGCCCAATGCTTTGCTCAAATGCAAAAATATCTAAGTAACTCAATTGACTCCCACTTGAACCAAAACTGAATGCACTCTAAGCAAGGCAAGCTCAATGCAAGTACATAAGCATCCAAAAGCTAAGAGACATTAAGACCATACATCTAGGAGTAATACATATAGGAAATCCTCAAGCTTGAAAGTGTAGAAGTACTATGTTAAAGTAGCCACTATCAATACAAATGTCACCAAGATCAATATTGAAGCTTAAAATCTTTCAAGAGCATATCAAAATATAGTATCAAGCATTAAGACATCCAAATGGTATACCTAAATAGCATCAAATAGCAATAGGCATAAAGCAAAAGTTTGTTGTCCATTGTATTCCTATAGTGAAAATTCTGCTAAAATTGAGCCAATGCAAGCTCAAATCAATTCAGTAGCAACCCAAGACATTATCCCAACTTCCATCAATGATTCGAATACCAATAAGCATTATTAGAAGCATAAATAAGCTTTAAGTTCTAAAGAAGAGCCCTTCATAGACCTGTGTATAATAGGTTTACTACTATATAAGCATATAATAGAGGTTGGAAGCTCAAATGGTGCCCAACAATCATAATGCAAATGCCGAGGAGCTTCAAGATGATTGGGAAGGTAGGGTGGATGTCACATGAGCTGGAGAAAATGTTAAAATTGATTAGGGATGGAGCATCAACAATAGGCACAAACAATATTGCTACTGTAATACTTGTTGCAATGTCTAACTATAATGAAGCTCTAGAGGCACTCTAAGATGCTCAAACAAGCATAAGGAAGCCCTAAAACAAATCCAAGAAGGTTAAGAAGAAGGGGAGCATCGATATTTACCTCTTCAAGCTGAAGCCATGGCTGCCATGAGCAAAGTGTTGAAGCTTTTCAAATCTAAACTGAAGTCAAGCTAAGGAAGTTCCTCGATCAAGGGCTCTAATACTCATTGAAGGAAGAAGTATGAGTGACAGCATGAGCAAGTGGGAAGCAACGAAGGTGTGAACTATGGAGAATGGAGAAAGAGAGCAAGAGAGAGAGACTCAAGGTGTGGGAACTCCAACAATCACAATGTGTGACTAGCCTTCATCGTTCTATTAGTCATTGAAATAATAAAGAATGAAGTGACAGTGATGGGTGCCTACCACCTACAGTGTACAAGTGTGTGGGTACTTTCATAGTAGTAAACACATGGGTGGTGTAAGCACAAGCGCCTTTGCCCCCAACACTAAAGTGAAGGTTCCGCTTTTGACATGGAAAATCTGTCTTTTCAAAATTTTCATTCAATTATATTGCCAAGGAGAAGCTCGAAGTTGACTAGGTCAGTTGGCTGGCGTAGCATATTGGATCATAAGCATATATGGGACTTGAATCTACCACAATGTATGGAGTGTTGGGGGTTAACGACTACCTGTGCCTAGAGCTACTTACATTTTTAATTATATTGCCAAGGAAAAGTTTGATGTTCTTGACTAGGTGAGTTGGTTGGCGTAGCATATCAGATCGTGAGCATATATGGGACTTGAATCTACCACAGTGTGTGGAGTGTTGGGGGTTAACAACTGCCTATGCCTAGCCACCTACATTTACTTGCATAATGTACTTGCACATCTATACATTGCAAGTGGTGATGCCCATCAGTATCACTTTGTTCTTTATTCTTTTAGTGGTGATAAAATAAGGGAAGGAAGGTCACACATTGTGACTATTGAAGTTCTCACACACCAATCTCTCTCTTCTTGCTTGAACCTCCATAGCTCTTGCTCCCTTTTTGCTTATGCTTATGCTTCCATATCTATTTTACCTTTCAACTAGTATTAGAGCGAGCATTCAAGGAGGTTCATCATCGCTTGCCTTAGCCTGGGAAAGAAGAGCTTCACTTCAAGCTTTCATGGCAACCATTGATTCATTCATTTGAGGTATGTATTGAGTCTTTGCTTGGTCTAGGGCTATCAATCCTTGCTTTAGGAATTCAGGGAGGTTGTTTGGGCATTGGTTGAAGCCCCATTGTGGTATATTATAACATGCCATTGGTATAGTCTTGACTCCATTTTCCTAAAAAGACATTGATCAAGGTCTAAGATACCACACTAGGTAGTCATGCATTTTGCCACTTTTTAAATCTAGTGCCTCTTGAAGGAAAACTCTTGGCTCAACAAGATCACCCATCGGATCCATCGGGGATCTCACCCTCTTGCTTTCCTCAAGGGTGTTTTAGTTATCTAATTATCCTAACACATTTATCTTTGACATGCAACGATAGCTTCCTTAATTAGCCCTTAAACACAAGTTCCTTCATGTAAATTATGGTCATAGACATAAATACAATGTTAAAGCAATCTTTTGAAAATAGTTATAAAGTAATGTAATCATCCCACACCTTCTCCAAGCTGAAATGTCAACCCGACATTCTGTCCCTTACTCTAGGACTCGTGTTAGTCTTATGCACACAATCTAGAAATCCACCCTTATCTAGAATTAGGTCCTTCCAAGAAGTCCATTGCGGGTCAAGGTTGAGGCGATTCCTAGGAGCATGAGGGGTTTACTAGCCAGAGCCCCCTTGGCACCCGCACCTCCTCTTGCCCAAGGGTTCCCTATGGAGAGACCTCTTGCATCTAGGGTTGGTCCTAACCTCCAATGTGGTCAAACAACCCCTTGGTGAAGGGAGGTTTAGTGTGTAACTATTTATCTGCCCACGAGGTATGAGAGCTTTTGTGCAAACACAATCAAGCAATCAACTTATCAACAACAACTAGGAAAACCTTCATTTTTCATAATATCAATTCAAACAATTACTTGGATATTCCATAAAAGTCAACCAAGCAACTCATCCTTGGCTAGGAAAAACCATCTTTTTTTTCAAAATAATAAGCCTTATCATAAAACAATTCATTGTCCTTTGAATACTTCGCAAAGAGAATCCTTCTGCTACTAATTTTGCTAGTCACATCTCAAGTCTCTTTATAACATCAAAACTTTGATTGATGCAATATTTGTTAGGCACAACCACTTCCTAAATGTATCACAAGGATCGATCCCTTCCAATTTCCTACAAGAGGTCATTAGTCTTATAATCCCCTTCTAGAGATACAAGAACTTGAGAATATTTAGGTAACTTGAGTGCATGAGTATAAGCTACTCATAATCCTTAATGACAAAAGTTTTAATATTAGCTAAGCTAAGGATAAGGATGGTTCTTTCCAAGCATTCTACTTAATTATAGTCACAATAGATGTGCAATCAATGGTTCCTACAAGTAATTCTCTGCATTGACAAAGATTACATTTGTAAGTGGTCAAAATGCATAATTTTAAGGATTGACCTTTATCCCTAATTTGGTCTTAATGGCAAGGTACTCTACTTTATAATCAAGAATTCAACTACTTTGATGAAGCAATCATAACACCTAGATTTTGCTTGGAGATGGAGGGACTTCACTTGCGTGTGCAACTTCATGGCTAGCTCCTATAGTGCTCCTCTTCAATGCCATGATATCCTCTCCTTTGAGTCTTCAATTTCCTTGGTTTGACTTGCTCCATGAATCTCACTCATACTTGCAGATTCTAGAAGAGGAAAGAAACTCACATATACTTGAGGGAACTTGCATCTTCTTGATCTTCTTAGATCACACCTATGTGCTACTTGATTCAACCTCTCTCTCTCTCTCTCTCTCTCTCTCTCTCTCTCTCTCTCTCTCTCTCTCTCTCTCTCTCTCTCTCTCTCTCTCTCTCTCTCTCTCTCTCTCTCCCCCTTCACCTATCTCTCTCCCTCTCCCTCTCCCTCTCTCTTTTTCCTTCATCTCCTCCACTTCCCTCCTCTTCTCCTCTTTCTCTTCCTTTCACACTACTCCCTCCCTCCCTCTCTCTCCCTCCCTCCCTCCCTCCCTCCCTCTCTCTCCCTCCCTCCCTCCCCCCCCTCTCTCTCTCTCTCTCTCTATTTATATCTCTCTCTTCTCCTCCTCTACTTCTCTATTACCTCTTCCCTTCTTTTACTCCTCTTATTCTCCCTTTCTTTAACACCTCTTCTTCTCCTCTCCCCCTATCTCCTTCTCCCTATTCTCTTCTTCTCTCCTTCTCTCCTATCTTCATCTTTATTTTTGTCTCTCCCTCTACTCCACTCTCTCTCTCTCTCTCTCTCTCTCTCTCTCTCTCTCTCTCTCTCTCTCTCTCTCTCTCTCTCTCTCTCTCTCTCTCTCTCTCTCTCTCTCTCTCTCTCTCTCTCTCTCTCTCTCTCTCTCTCTCTCATGGTATACTACAACTGGCGTGCTTGATTCCCAAGATTATCCTTTTGTTAATTAAGCCTTTAGCTAAGGATTTTATAGTCTAAGCTAAGGCTAATGATATTTTGTGAGATCAAGAGTGATACACACAAGGGTGGCTAGCAATTGCACATCTCAACAATGGTAGCACTCATCGTGATGATTGAGGCAAGTGGCAATGCTTATAAGTCAACATCCAGTTTAATTTGTTTTTCCATGCTTTCCTCAAAAAAACAAATTTACAAAGGTTAAGAGTTTAAATCTCACCCCCTCCTAAGTTCTTGCTCATGTTGAGGGGGGAGAAAGAACATTACATATATAGTTGCTGCCATAGCCCCCAGGTTCATCAACATGAATTGTGCTTGTAGGGACATCCCTTTGTCCTTCATTGATATCTACGCTTGATTACTCCCCTATTGCTCCTAGCACTTGGTAAACCCCTTGATACTTCTTCCTAGCATTAGAGACTTGTTTTAGAGCATCATTTGGAGTGTCATTGGTCAACCATTGACCTATTATTTGAAATAGTTTGTTGTATACCTAATGGGATAGCACACAATGAGTTCTGTAATGCTTATGTAATGCTTGGGGGATGCTATCTTGATGCTTGGATGCTACAAGGATGCTATTTGGATTGGTTATAGCTCATTTAGCTAAGTTTTGGCAAGGTTTATTGCTATAATATAGTTTGGACAACAAGCATACAACAATGAATCTTTATGCTTTGAATGCTTACTAGTGCTTTGGGGATCCTATATGGTTATATAGATGCTTGGAATTAATGTATGTGCCTAGATATGCTTATGATTCACTTTGAGATTTGTATTTGAGATCTCTTGTATGTGTTTTGGCTTTTGACATTTGGTTCAGTTATTCTTCACTTGCAGGTTGAATACATATTAGATGTATATACTCCTAAATGTCCTTATGATGTATCTTGGTTGCTTAGATGTTATGAGCATTATGTATTAAAATTTTCTTGGATCTTGGACATCCCAAATTCACTTCCAATGGGAGGCACTTGCACTTTCTTTGTAGAACTTGGTTCTTTAGAGATAGTGGGAGTCTCTTACTTATGTACATGCTTACTAGACCTACGCATACAATGTTCTTGTAGATACTAACTCTTGTGGGTTGACTTGCTTTTGAGCACTTGGGTACCTTGCACTTATCATTGTCAGTGGTTTGTCAGTAGTGGATGCTTGATACACATTGGCTATATGCATCTATATGTCAAACACTATGTATATATTCATAGTCTCCTTGGTACTTGGTTGCTATACTACTAGTTGCATTCTATATATCTTGGTTGCTATACGGATATTCCTTATAGGGGGAGCTTGTGGACAACTATAGACTCTTTTGTCCCCCACCTATTGTCATTCCTTTTGGCTTAGTTTTGGGGTTGTTTTGTTGTAATTAGAGTCCTCCATACTCTTGTACTTTGTAATCATTTGTAGATATAATGGTAGGTACTTCTAATGCATCAATTGATAGAACATTGCAATGAGTTTTCTTTTTGAAGGTTCACCCTAGCAACGACTCTGTGCATGCGTCTTTGGCGTTTGGCAACACATAGAAGATCATTGGTACAATCTCAGACTCGATAGAAACGGCGGCTCTGCACTTGCCAAGAAGTGCGTATGAGCGGCCCCCATATGGGCTTAATTTGGCATTGGTGGGATGTAATGATGGTTTGCCAAGTTGGGTCCAATGATCGTGAGTCAAGACATTGAAGTTTGTTCCCTTGTTGATCAAGGCATTGAAGGTGCATGTTCACTTAGCAGTGACCGTGATGTGTAGATATGCGGGCTCTATGGCTTCCTCATCCTCGTAATCGATTTCAGTGATTGTGGCTACTCGTACTTTGATAGGCGGTTCCAACATCAATGGCTCATGCAAAGGATGCATGGGAGGGTAGTACTTCTTGACACAACTGCCATTGAAGAAGCCTATTCCCTCACCATCTAGAGTCTCGAGCTCGACGTTGCCCTTTCGGCTGATTGCACGAACTTTGAAAGGTCCAAGACCTCTAAACTTCATTTTTTGCTTATGCCCCTTAACTGAGTATAGGAGCACTAAGTCACCCTGTTCGAAGTCGCGCTGCTTGGCATGCTTGTCAAACGAGCTCTTGCGTCGTGCCTTCTCACATATGAGTGCATGAGTGGCTAGAAGGCGAGTGTCCAAGAGGCATTCGAGTTCAACTAGGCATTGCGTCCATGCCTCCTTTCCTTCCCATCATTCCTGAAGTGCTATTCTCAGGCTAGGCACGAAGAATTCTACAGGGAGAATTACTTCAGTTTCGTAGGTCAACCTAAAGGGGGTCTGGCCGTGACAGCCGTTTTATAAGCTGTGCGATAAGCCCACAAGGCTGCCATCAACTTGTTATCCCAGTCGTTGCGCGAGGCAAAGACTACCTTGGTCAGGACATTGACAAGAATCTTATTCATGGATTCTGCCTGGCCATTTGCTTGAGGGTAGTATGGAGAGGATTTTCGATGGATAACTAGGAAGGTGGATAGGAGATGCGTTATCACTTCATTGATAAAGTGTGTGCCCTGTTCACTAACTAGTTTGATGGGGCAGTCAAATCGTGAGATTACCTACTTCCACAAGAACTTGGCAGTCATTTGAGCATCGTTCTTTCGTGTTGCTCTCGCCTCTGCCCATTTCGTTAGGTAGTCTGTGGCCACAAGGATGTATTTGGCCTGCGAATACTATGTAGTGGGGCTGATGGGTCCTATGAAGTCGATTCCCCATTTTTTGAAGGGTTGTCATGCAATGATTGGGATCAACTCCATTTGATCCTTGCGAATCAGGACCTTTGTCCGCTGACACTCGTCACAATGCTTAACAAATCATGCTGCATCACGAAACAGCGTTGGCCACCATAGTTGAGACTGTAGCACCTTGCGGGCCGTCATGTCTTCGCTAAAGTGTCCACCAACAATTCCGATGTGTGCCTTTGAGAGCACATCATGTATCTCATGCTCGCACACACATCTGCACAGCAATCCATCTTGCCCTAGGCAATACAACTGGCCTGTTATCAACTGGTAGGGTTGGATCTTGAGAATGAGTCACCTAAGTCTTGCCTTCTCTATCAGTCGCTCAGGTAGTCCGTGGTCAAGTACTTGGACTATGTCATCTGCCCAATATGGCGTTAGATCAGCCTTGAATAAATCTCTCTCTCTGGAAAGGTTAAAGAGATGGGCATCTGGCAATTCATTGGTAATGCCTTCTCCAGCAGCTTCTCCTATGGAAATGCGTGACATATGGTCAACCATGTAGTGTTGTTTTCCCTTCCATAGAACCACGGAGAAGTCAAACTCCAAAAGTAGAAGGAGCCACCGATCTATGCATCTGTAGTGCAAGGTTTATTCACTGGATATAGCAAGGCTTGATGGTCCACGAAAAAGATAAAGGGTGTAGCCAATAGATAATGCCAGAACTTCTTCACAGCAAACACCATGGCCAAGCCCTCTCTTTCTGTCACATCGAGTAGTTTGTTTCTGTCTCAGTGAGTTGTCTGCTAGCAAAGCTCATTGGATAGTCTAGGTTGTGTTTGCCAGGTTGGCACAACATTGCCCCCACAGCAAATTTAGAAGCATCGATATGCATGTGAAAGGTAATGGTCCAATCCGGGGCTCATAGAATTGGTGATGTGGTTAGAGCCTTCTTCAACTTTTCATATGCTCATTGGCATGCTTCAGTCCATTCAAAGACAATCAACAGCTTGTATAAAGGTTTGGCCATCAACGCGTAATTCAGCACAAACTTTTGATAGTATCCCATATGGCCTAAGAAGCATTGGACTCCCTTATAGTTGATTGGGGGTGAAAGGTCAACAATAACTGTGACTTTTGAGAAATCAGTGGCAATGTCATTCTTCGACACCATGTGGCCTAGGATGCATCCATGCTTCACCCAAAACTGGCATTTTAAGGGGTTCAAGGAGAGACGATATAGGTGACACCGCTCAAAGACTGCTTGGAGTTTGTCTAAGTGTTCCATCCAGGTCGAGTGGACGCAAAGGTCATCGACAAAGACTTCCAACTCTTTGCGAAGCATGTCTTTAAATATGGTGCACATGAGGCGTTGGAAAGTGGTAGGGGCATTAGTCAACCTGAAAGGCATGACTATGTACGCAAAGACGCCCCACTCAGTGGCGAAGGCAGTCTTATGCCTATTGACAGGATGCACTTGCACCTAATTGTATCCTGAGAAGCCATCCAGAAAACTGTAGGCCTCCTTGACCGCCACTCTTTCAAGTATGTGCTTGGTGTATGGCAATGGGTAATTGTCCCTCTTAGTAGCAACGTTCTCCTTCTTGTAATTGAGGCACACTCTAATTTTTTCGTTTTTCTTCATCACAATGACTATGGGTGATACCCAGTCCGTGTGCTCAATTTTGTAAATGAATCCCGCTCTCATCAGCTTATCAATCTCTTCCTTGATAGTATGAGCATGTTTTGGATTCATAGGGTATGTTTGCTACTTCACCGGCCATTGTGTCTAGTGTCATGTGTATATTATGAGTCACTACACTCTGATTTACCCCTTTGAGCTCTTCCAAGGACTAAGCGAATACATCTACGTACTATCGCAAGAGAGCGACAAGACTCGTTTCTTCTTCCTTAGTCAAGTCGTCGGCATGAAGGCTGGTCGCGGTGTCTCCCCTTCCTGGGCTAGGTTCACCTCCTTGACCTTGGCTATAGTCCCTTGATTGGTTCTCTTGTTTGCCCTTTCTGTTTGGCACCCAACATGATCAATTACCCAATCTCCTTTCTTGAATTTTGTAAATCTTTTAGGGAGGTCCTGTGATTTTCGTTATTCGTCTGTTCGTGTGTCCCTAAATTGTTTCGCCCTTTCCTGCTTCAATCGTCAGCGCCATAGGTGGACGGGTAGGTCCCCCTTGGTGGGTCCTAGGTATTTCTGAGCCGCTATCCGAACTTACCTCTAACTTAGAGTCGAGTTCCCCGTCTTCGCTAGAAGAGGTGGTCTCCCCTGGTGGTTGTAGTTCAGGTGGTGATTCTATCCTAAGCACTGGTGTCATTCTCGATTGGGCTAGGCCTACTTACTCAAAGTCTATAGCTCCTATGTGTTCTAACCAGGCGCAATCACAATCCATGCGCATGAACCCTTGCTCTATCCTGAAGACACTCTTTTTCTGTGGCTTGGAGTCTGCTCGTATTTATTCTATTTCATGTCCCTCAGTGTTGTATTCTACGGTATCTATCTCACCCTCACTTTCGTCACTGAAGGGTTGGCAGTCTTCGTACTCATCATTAGAGTCCTCTGCGTCAAACTGCTCATCGTCTCCTAGGGCTTGGTATATCTCTTGTCGTTGATCAAGGACTAGGGCCTAGTTGTACATGAGGTTTAAGTCATGCACCCTAGTCCATTGCCACTTGGATTCGTCTAAGAGATCCTGGAGTGGTTTGAAGTTTGCTGTTGGATTGTTAGCTAGCTTGTCCGTTAAGTATTCCAGAATCTCCTTGTTGTTTGGCACTTGGAAGGTGTCGGGATTAGGTCTCCTACGAAGGGTTCCTGCCATCATGCAAACTGGTATGGAGGGTGTGCCGTTAGACTTTCCCATCATCTTGATGGCTTGCTCATATGCCTCATGATCCGAGAATGGCAGGTTGATTTTAGCAAAGACATGCATCTAATCTCACTCATCCTCTGGGCATGGGATATAATTGGTCAAGGGCCCATAAGACTTCTTGACTTGAGTGTTACCTTTGAGCATTGCGGAGATGGCATCCAAGTCGACTGGTGAGGTCTATTGCCTAGGAAGATCAAGTCGTTACCCCAATCTTTGATAACTCTAGCATCGCGCATCCAAGGTTGGCCTAATAGGTTATCGTAGTCCACTCCCTTCATGACTATAAAGTCAACAGAGAACTGGACACCTGCAATTTTCACTGGCCAGTTTTTAAGTACCTCGATGGCTTCACTCTCATGTCATTTGCTAATGTGACATTAAACCGAGCAGTCTCGACAGGTTGGTTTCCCCAAGTCCAAAGTACTACTTGGCTTAGCACACTAACCCCAGCTCCCGTGTCTATGATCCCCTTTCTCGTCGTGTCGCCTAGGGCTAGGAGCGGTAATACTGGATGCATCTCGGTGCCTTCCGAGAAAGCATTAACATGCAAGGATTTTGGCACAGAGTGCAGCATTAGACTCAGTATTTGTGTTTCTGCATCATGGTCGTGTAGATCAGCAGCTTGTTCTCGTGACCCCTTAACCCACTACTTTAGGTCTTGCCATAGGGTGGGATGTTGCTTAAGCAAGTCTCCCAGGCTTAACGTCACAAGGGTGGTCACTAGCATGGTAAGGAGGTCGTTGGCTGCTTGTCTCTCTCCTAAACCGGATTGTCCTGGCCAATGGTCGTGACTGATTTGCAGACCTGCAACATCAAGGCTTGGCCTAAACGGTACTGCTTGTGGTGCAGTCGCATCTCCTGGTCAAGGGGGTGAGACTGGCATGCTTATATTGGGGAGATCATCAATCTTGTCCTCTAGGATGGGCTTAGCATTCCTTAAGTGCTCTTGGGCCTCTTTCACCCAATCCTTCACTTTCTCTATGGCCTCTAGTTGGTGCTTTGGATGCGGGTATTCCCCTACCTTGGCACTTCCCTTTTCGGCCGTCTTAGGGGCTAAAGTTTCTGCCTCTGCGTCCGTGACCTTATTGCCAATAGGCAAAGTTGTAGCACTCTCAATTTTCAATGTAATCTTAGCTTCTGACCTCTTCTTTCTCCACCTGCGGCTCTTCTTCCCTATCGAGGCTACATTGAGGTTGCTAGGTCCTGGCAGTGATATGCTGACCTACTTTGTCTGGGCACGGGTCATGACCCACAATGGGATAGGTGTGGCCTCCCCATTGAGGTTCTCGACACCAAATAGCCCTAATGGGACAGATGGTACGTTGGTTGAACTTGAAGAAGGTTTCCGCTTTGGGCAATCGATGAAGAGATGGGTGATTCCGCACTCAATGCACCTTAGGTTAGCTTTTTCTCTGTTTTGCTACTCCCTCTTAGGGAAACGTGATGATACATGACCTGGGCGACCACAAGTCCAACAGATGATTAGATCCTGCGTCTGCCCTCCTAGGCCTCTACCTCGTCCTCTCCCTAACGCCATCATCGGTACTGGTCGATAGTCCATAAGGACTGCGTTGCCCTCGTTGTCGTGAGAGACGTAAGGGTTTACGTAAGTCTCTTCCTCATTTGGCTCTTCCACGTAGTGGACTAGAGCGTCACTTGGTGGATGGGTCACGTAGGGACTAGGTGGTCTAGGTATGCCTGTAGGGTTTATGTCCATCCTAGGAACAGCTGGTTTAATGTCGTTAGGCACAGGAAGGGCCAATGGGGCTCCCAATCTGAAGAGTGGTTGTGGCCTGTTTGCTAGGCAAGGCTGGCCGTATGGTTGCGAGTACGGAAGTCTTCTCGACAATCTTCAATGCGCGACGTCGTGACCGAACCTGCTGCAGTTAGCGCAAGGTCTCGACCTAGGGTCTTGACGCTTGGCTGGCAAGTGGTTTCTGCCACAGTACACGAATTGGACGTGTGGGTGCATTAGTCGTCTCAACATGTCTTGCAGCTTGGCTATCTCCATCTTGACATCAACCAAGTCTTGATTTGTCTCGGTGGCTTTCCCTTTATCTTGGGATGATGGGACTAATTGTTCACTAGAGGCTGAAGCTCTCTCTGAACTTCGCGAGTTGGTTTCTTCTAAGTTTGAGCTCATGGAGCTCCGCTATTTCAGTTGATCGTCAACTCTGATGGCTTTCTCAAAAACCCTAGCTAGCGTATCTCACTACAAGCTCGAGTTGCCTGCCAAAGCCTTATACAGTTCCTCATTTTGAATTCCGTGATGAATACAGTTGAAACTGCTCTTTCAATCAATCGTTCGCATGTAGGGATTCTCTTAAAGACACTCCTCACGTGGGTTACGTAATCGTGAATGTCCTCCTTCTCTTTCTGCTTGACATTCATTAGTTGTACTAGTAGATTGTCGGAGTATCCAGGCTCGGCAAATCTCTTGATAAAGAGATTCTTGAGGCCATTGAAGTTGGCTTGCTCTGCGGCATCTAAGCTTGTATACCAAGTCCTACCCTTGTCACCTAAGCAGAGCCTGAATGCTTGAGAGTGGTGAGTCAAGTTGCTGAGGCCGTTGGCTTCATAGACTTGCTCGAACTACTCTACAAAGCTGTATGGATCGTCATGGGGTTGGTACTTATCGAGTTGCTTTGCGACTATTGGGATTTTAGACTGGCTCTTAAAGCCTTGGGTTGCTCCTAATCCTACTAGCAATGATGTCGCCAATGCTACAACACTTTGCTCTATTACAGTGTTGTCTAGTAGTTGCTTCATGAGAAGCTCACTCAGTGTTAAGTCTCTTTCTAGGTCTCTCTCGTGATCCGTTTGGTTTCTATCGACTAAGTTCAGCACTAGCTGCACCTCACGCAACTCCGTGCTTTGCCTTTGGCTACTAGGCTCCTGGTCTCTATTGTATTCGACTATGCTTTGTAATGCCTTGCGGACTAGCTTTCTCTCTTCTTCTAAGTCTGCGATGATAGCATCTGCTGTCTTGCCGCGGTGCTCATACCGGGCGTGCGCATCGTAGCTATTGACCAGCTGTGCTAAATAACCTCTAGGAAGACGCCTAAGTTGAGTTCCTCGTTAGACCTGCGGTCTGAGCTTTCTTCTGCCATAGTTGAGTTCTCGTGCTTCACCAAGCTATCGATCATGTTGAGTAGGTTTGTCAAATCCACTTCATTGGTGCCGCTTGCTTGGTTCTATTTCGCGTGTTGATGGTTCTGTGCGTCTTTGGGTCCTCTCCTATTGGTGGGTTCCTTGAGTGGTTTATCTGAGTGAGTTCCTTGACTTACTAAATACAATCCTCAATTTATCTCCACTCAGTGTGTGTGTTCTTTCCAGTGCACTTGTGCTCAATCAGGCTTTCAGTTTTCCTTAAGTGTACTTCAAGTGCGGAAATTCAAGGTGAGTGCGGCAAACAATCTCTAAGTGTCTTATGCATTCTTGCTTCATTTTGGGCCTAAAAGGCTTTGTCGATCAATTCTCTGGCTGTCTTGACGGGATTTAGGGTTTTTTTGTTACGTTGCCTTGCTCGTTTTTTGGTCCAATCAGGGTTTTATGGCTCACCGGGTTGCCTCTAGGTCTCTAGGTCTCGCGACAGCCTACTCATGCTGCTAAGTGGCTGCGCCTTACAATTTTGTATATTTCATGCACCAGAATCAAGTTATGAGCGCCAGGAGGACTTGCGATAGTTTGCGTTGCTAAGCTCTAACCGGGTCAGGTCAAATTTCCAAAAATTTGAGACAAATTCACACTCAGCTCAACTCGTCTGAATTGCAGGGGCCGAGTGGGTGATTCGGAAAGTGGGCCGAGGGCCGAATCACACTGGTCCAAGGGCCGAGTCTTGTCGTTAGAACGGGGTTGCTCGGACGGGTCGAGGGCCGAATCGGGTCTTGGGCCGAGGGTCGAGTTGGTCAATGGGGCTGAGTGCCGTCACTCAGATGGGCCGAGTAGAATCAAATCGAATCGAATCTTTGCAGGGGCTCTCTCTCTCTCTCTCTCTCTCTCTCTCTCTCTCTTTGTGCAATGGTTGCAAATGAGCTCTCCCTTGGCCTCTTGGCTCTTAAACCCCTTCCCATGTAAGGTTTTGATGCTCCTAATCACTCACTTGCCAACATTAAGCATCTTGAGCAAGCTTTTTGCCATTTTTTGCATGATTTATGCCCTATTTTGCCCTATTTTTGCAATGGAAAACCCTACCCTTTCCTGATTCGATTTCCTAATCCTATCCTACGCTAAATGCAACAAGAATCAAAAGCAACAAACTGAAATGATTTCTCCATGTTTTCCAATCATCAAACAAACTAACTAACCCAAAATACTTACTTGTTTCGAAGATCAAAACACCCAAACTTCCTACCTATCTCAAGCTCTGTTTCGGGGATGAATCCCTTACTTCGATGCTCGATATGAGGCACGCAAGCGCTCAAGCTTGAATCCGTTGGTCCCGGCAACGAAACCAAAAATGTGGAGGGAGCTCATGCTCAACCGCCAAGACCCACAAATTGCTTATTGTTTCAAGCGAGCTCTAATGGCTATCTCTCACCTAGTTGACGCACCGTCGATCCTACGAGTGTATTGAGCTTACCTTGATGCCGATATGAGTTGCCTCCTCTCTCACATACACTGGTAGCTCCATGATCCTAGATACTAGCTCAAGCATCCTCAAGCCTCCTCCATCTCCAAGCTCCATCCACCATAGTTGTACGCGCAAGAAAAGAGAAGAGAAGAAAAGAGAAGAAGAGAAGAGGAGATGGTGAAGAGCTTCACCCTCTTGATCCCTCACTCCCACACACTCACACTCTCACAGCCTCTCTCAAGAGCACACACAAGCAAGGAGAAGAGAAGAAGAGAAGAAGAAGAGAACTCTTGTTAGCCACACACCAAAGAATGAGCTTCCATTCACTTTTTGAACTTTATATACAAGCCCTAAAATCCCATGGGCACCCATCCCTTTTTTACATGACCGGCCATTGTGGCAAGGTCCTTTCTCTATTTCCTCTTCTAGCCTTATGCCTCTAGTATATACCCGTCTAATATTCTACAATTGGCACAGGAGGGATCCTGACGCTCTTTTATACGAGTTTTTGGAGTTTTTTGAGGCGCCTTTTATTTAAAATTAAGCTTTTGGCCCTAGCTTAGCTTTAGAAGCCGCCTGCGTGTCTTTGCTCTTTTTCCATCATTTTTCCACTTTTTCATTCATTTTTCTGCCTTCTTGACTTGGGGTTAATAAGTACTTCAAGGAGCACCCAGGGATTAACAAGGCATGGGGCTACAAACATATGAATGCACAAGAGCCAAAGGCTCACCCACATGTGTAGAACTAGACTTCTTATGCGGGTTACGATCCTACCTGCCATACAATCAATGATCACATGAATCAAAATAATAATAATCCATGGGTAAGAGATATTGCAAACGAGGCAATCCTTTCCTTCCTTTTAAAAACATGTGCCTAAGGTGATGATGCCATAAAGTTATTTATGGAAGATCAGTCGTCATAGCCAAAATATAGTCGACTGACCCAGAGACAAGGAAAAGGGTAGGGACTACCGACCTTGGCACCTATAGCAAAAACAAGATTGCCATGGGTGATCTTTCATAAAGAATCACCAAAAGATACATTGTGCTTGTCATCATCCAATTATCTAGTTGAAATAAGGCTTTTACTTAAAGTTGGGACATGACGTACATCATGAACCACAAAAGAAGCACCAATAGAAAATTGTAGTCTAACATCACCTATGCATGATATCCAATGTAGTATTATCTCCCAATTTAACAAAGCCTGTAACTATACAGTAGCTATGAAACCAATGATAATGTAGAGTAACATGAAATGAACCCCCCGAATCAAGAAACCAACACTAAGAGTAAGAAGATGCAACTAAGTAGCATCAAGTGATGAAGCAACAATAATGTAAAAATCAAAACTATACTCCAAGGTATTTATCTCCTCTCATTAGACTTAGGCATAGTCTCAATGGATTTTGCATTTTCTGTTTCCCATAATAATGGCATGTCAAAGAGGACTTATGACTACATACTTAATACAAGATTTCCCACGAGACTAAGACTTGCCCCTATTAGGCTGTGAGTCTCTACCACAATTATTATTACCATTTCTACCTCTAACTATAAGTGCATGAGAAGTATAGGCTCCATCAATATTCTTCATGTTCACTTTTTCTATAAGTAAAGCACACTCTACATCACTGCATATAAAACCATCTTCAGGAGGATTAGCACTCATAGCAGTATGAAATATATCCCATAACGCTGGTAGTGTGACAATTAAGAACAGAGACTTTATGTTATCCTCAAACTTTATGCCCTGCAAGATAAGCTAGTTTAAAAAAGAGTGGAACTCATTCACATGAGTAGACATAGGAGTGGTCACCTTCATGCAACAGTCTACAAGCTTCTTCAATCAATACAACTGAGATATAAAACTATGTTTATCATAAAAATCATGTACCTTCTTCAATAAATTATATGCACTACTAGTAGTAGAGATAACACGAAATACATTTGCTTAAACAAAGAGAGTTTGATAGTAGACTTGTATAATTCATTGAGTTCATCTTAATCATCTCTATCTCAAAATTTTGGCTTTATGCCGGTAGAATTCAATGGCCTAATCTTCTTCTCAATGTTTGCATTGTTACAGCTTTCAATAAGGGCTGCGTGACCTCATCACAGTCCGCAAGGCCACCGGTAGAAGTATTAGCAGCCAAATCTAGGGAGGGGGGTAGTGCTCGGCCACCACCCACCAATTCTTAAGAACTGCTGCTCATAACAGCAAAAGCTAAGGCCCAACAGCCTAGGTTTCAATGGAAGCCTAAATAGCCGCAACTGCCACCTAGGAGTTGACACACACATCCTCATAAGACCAAAGCCTCAAAATATCATCAAAGGCTCTAGCGTATTCTTTAACAGAAAGATAGGACTCGTGCCTAATCTACATCAACTGCCCTAAAACTTGGGTCATAGGCACCTTCTTCTCATATTTATCTAAAAATCGTTCACTCAACTCCTCAAAGGATTTAATAGACCCCCTTGGAAGGCTCCAATACCATTTTCTAGCTACTCCCTTCGGGTGCTAGAAAATACAAGCATCCGATGAATATCATTGAACCCACTTGCAAGGCAAGTTAGGCCATATTCTTTTAAGTGCAACATTGGGTCCTCATTTACCAACCTATGAAATACTGGGAGATCCCTATAAGGAGGAGGGCATTTAGTCCTCTCCTTTGGGATTAGCACTAGACCATTAAAATCTTCATATTCATGACCTAACTCTAGTGTTTTAGGGTCTCCAACCTCTTCCATTTCCACCTTTACTGGTGTAGGGAGGTTAATATTATCCTTGCAATCTATTTTTGCCAACTCACAGAGTGGTCTAGGGAGTCCTATAGCTCTTAGCATGTCATTTTGATCCTTTCTTAGAAGCGAAGAGATGGAGAGTTTGATTTCGAGTCGAAAGTAAGCTTGGATAGTGATCTTGAGATACCTTGGCCACCTAAGACCAAATGCACCAAATGAGACCTATTAGTCCACCTGAGGCACTGAAGGTTGAAGGAGGAAAAGAGAAAATAGACTAGGGATCTGCAAAAGCTGAGGAGTAGAGGAAGCCGGAAGACCTGCCAAAATGATTTACGAGATTCACGAAAGGTGAAAGGGTAGTAGTCTTGCTAGGAACCAAATGACTAGGGCAAGCGAGTGAGCCTATAGAAGGACCCACCAAAGTCAAGGAGGTCAATCTAGCTAAGAAAGGGGAGATGCCTCGACTAGTTAATGTGGTTGAAGACTTGACCAAGGAAGAGGAGGCAACTCTTGTTGCTCTCTTACAAGAGTACGTAGATGTATTTGCTTAGTCCCATGAGCTAAAAGGGGTAGATCCGAGTGTAGTGACTCATAACATCCTGATGATACCTGATACAACATTGGGCAAGTAGCGACCATATCCAATGAATCCTAAACATGCTCATGCTATCAAGGAGGAAATTGATAAGGTACCGAGAGTAGGATTCATTTATGAAATTGACCATGGGGACTGGGTTTCACCCATAGTGATTGTGATGAAGATGAATGGAAAAATCAGAGTGTGCATCAATTACAAGAAATTCAATGCCACCACGAAGAGGGACAATTATCCACTACCATACACCAAGCATATGCTCGAGACGGTGGCTTGGTAAAGAGGCCTATATGGACACCTTCTCCTGATACAATCAAGTGTAGGTGCATTCGGATGATAGGCACAAGACTGTTTTTGCTACCGAGTGTGGCATCTTTACCTATGTAGTCATGCCCTTTGGGTTGCAAATGCACCAACCGCATTTCAAAGGCTCATGTGTGCCATTTTCAAAGACATTCTTAGGCAAGAGTTAGAGGTATTTGTCAATGAACTATGTGTCCACTCCAATTCGAAGGCACACTTAGGCAAGCTCCAAGCAATCTTTGAAAGATGTAGGTTGTATTGTCTCTTGTTGAACCCCTTGAAATGCTGGTTCTGGATTTAGCACGAATGCATTGTAGGGCACGTGGTGTCAAAGAATGGCATTGCCACCGACTTCTCAAAAGTTAGGGCTATCATCGACCTTCCACCACCAACCGACTACAAGGGAGTTTAATGCTTCCTTGTGGCCATATAGGGTACTATTGATTATTTGTGTTAAACTATGCATTAATTGCTAGGCCTCTATACAAATTGTTGGAGATATTTGAATGGATCGAGGAATGCCAACATGCATACAAAGAGTTGAAGAAGGATCTAACCACAACACCAACCTTATAAGCCCCATACTGGACCATGACCTTCCACATTCACATTGACACCCCAAAGTTTGTCGTGTGGGGGCTGTGTTGTGCCAGTCGGGTGAACACAATTTAGATCATCCAACGAGCTTCACTAGCAGACAACTCACAGATACTGGGATGAACTATTCCACCACAAAGAGGGAGGGGTTAGCCATGGTGTTTACTGTAAAAAAATTTTGGCATTACCTTTTGGCTACACCTTTTGTCTTCTTTGTTGACCATCAAGCCTTGCTTTATCTTGTTAACAAAACTTGTGCTATGGGATGCATTGCTCGATGGTTACTTCTACTTTTCGAGTTTGACTTCTCCATGGTTGAGTGCAAAGGGAAGTAACACTACATGTCTAACCATATGTCTTGCATACCCACATGAGAAGCTAATGGACACGGCATCACAAATGACTTGCCGGACACACACCTATTTAACCTATCCAACAAAAGGGATTTTTTTAGAGCTAACTTGACACCGTATTGGTGGGTAGATGACATAGTCCAAGTGCTTGAGCATAGACTACCTAAAAGACCTATCGAGAAGGCGTGATTTAGGCAATTCATCCTCAATACAACCCTATTAGTTGATTGGAGGAAAACTCTATAGGTTAGGGCATGATGACTTGCCACGTAGATGTGTGTGCGAATATGAGATGCATGACACACTGGTAGAAGCACACTGTGAAATTGCACGAGGGCACTTTAGTGGAGATACAATAGCCCGCAAGGTGCTGCAGTCTTAACTTTTGTGGCCTACTCTTTTTTAGGATGCCGCACGATTTGTAAAGCACTGTGATGACGAGTGCCAACGAATGAAGGCACCTATTCCCAAGGACAAAATGGAGCTAAGTCCAATCATTTTGCAAGACAACCATTCGAGAAATGGAAAATTGACTTTACTGGGCCGATTAGTCCTATGGCACAATACTCACAGGCCAAGTACATCATCATTGCTACAGACTGTCTCACTAAGTGCGCACAAGTGCGAACCACAAGGAAGAACGATGCTAAAACCATTGTTAAGTTCCTTTGGAAGCAAGTGATCTCATGATTTTGTTACCCCATTGAACTAGTAAGCGATCAAGGCACACACTTCATTAATGAAGTGATTGCCCACCTCATGTCTGCCTTTCTAATCATTCCTATAAAAAATTCTCACCTTACTACCCTCAAGAGAATGGCCAAGATAAGTCTACTAATAAAATCTTAGTGAACATCTTGACTAAAGTGGTCCCTGCCTCGTGCAGTGACTAGGATAACAAACTAATGGTAGCCTTATGGGCCTACCAAATAGCCTATAAAACAACAATAGGACAAACTCCTCTCAAGTTAACCTATGGGGCTGAAGCCATTCTACATGTAGAGTTTCTTGTCTCGAGCTTCAGAATAGCCACCCAAGAGAGATGGGACGGAAAAAAGGCATGGTGGACTGACCGCCTGATCAAGCTAGAATACTCATCAGAGACTCGACTTCTAGCCACCTGTGCACTAATTTGCAAAAAGGCATGTTGCAAGAGTTGGTTTGATAAGCATGTCAAGCAACGAGAATTCGAACAAGGTGACTTAGTGTTGTACTCCATAAAAGACCATAAATAGAAGATGAAGATTAGGGGATTAGGGCCTTTTCGAGTCCACACTATCAATCAAAACAGTTGTGTAGAGCTTGAGATCCTAGATGGAGAGGGCATAGACTTCTTCAACATGAGCCTATCAGGACCTACAACAGGCTCGACACTAGCTCTCTAGCACTAGACGAACCTCTAAGACACATAGGACACCCCACATGGCCTCGCGGCCAGGAGTGTCTAAGGGTCACACTACACTAAACTCTAATATTGACTTTGCATTTGTAATAGGACACAGTCCATTCCCCTACTCCTCCAAGGGAGACCCCATAACATATAGGTATAATACCTCATATCACATACACAAGAGGCAACCTCTTGGCTGAAACACCATAACCTCATTGTAGCTCTCCTACATCTCGAGGATTGACCCCAAGATGCACTGCCTCAACATAAAGAACAAGAGTAAAAGCTCCACTCTTTGATTTATCAAATGATCCAAGAGCTGGATTTTCCTCACTCAACTTATCCCAAGGAATCGCTTGTCTAACCTATAGCAAAGGTTTCCTCACATCTTAGCGTTGGTCAATGTTTAGCATATAGGTGCTATGCATCTAGGATTCTATACCATGTGGCATGCAAAATGAAAAAGTGTATGCCTATTGTGCACAAACATTTATCATTAAAAATCAGCAAAGTGGAGTGAAAAAATTAGTCCTTCAATGATTTAAGTCTATTCGTTGTTGCTGCATTGCTAGAGACTATCACCGAGTTTCCTTATGCTATTAGCCTCTTTAGACTTAAATTTTTATCATCCTATATGACGTGCACAAACAAAAGATCAAACTTTACTTCATTTTTGGCACTTAAACACTTCCACAACCCTTCTTTTTCCTTTACCGCTTATGTGTTGCATCGTTCTATAGGTGTAGGGTTTTGTTTTTTTGTCATTTTCAATGTATAAAGCAAAAAGAAACGCACTAAAACACAAAGACAAGGATTGAACTGAGGCTATATCCCATGCTTCAGTCTTGTCACACATTCACACATATTAATCATATTTTTCCATAATTACTTGTCGCAAAAAGCCTAAAGTTTTGATTTTTAAAATATTTTTTCCTATTTATTTACTCCTAAAAATAGGTGATTTTCTCATCTATGCTTATTGATTGATTATGACAGTTGAAGCATGTTTTTATCAAAATTTTTATTCCATGTGCATCTCTTTTTCCCACCTAAAACCAACAAAATCTTCATTTTTACTCTAAAAATGTGATTTTCAGGTTGTAATTTAATTATTACAACTATGTATCAACATAGTTTTGCATTTATTTTATGCATAGCCCTCAATCATGATGCCAACAAGATCCAAATAAATTCCATATGAATTTCATTTAGACCATCAAACATAAAAAAGAAGTAAATTTCCTTTATAAAAATGAGGCAAACCACCTCCATTTTTCATCGCATGCTGCCGCCATGGTGTTTTTTTTATTCACCCTTCTCCAAAACACCCCCCCCCCCCCCCATCACGTGAAAATTGGGGGGTGGAGGACCCAAAGGTCACACCCCCTCCTACCCTTTAAGTCCCTTTTACATTTGGCTTCTCTTGATCTTGGCCTCGGGCACTACCATTTCCGCGTCTAGCCTCCGATTTGACTCCCGAAAATTTTTGCATGACCGACTCAAAGTCTTCCACTGTCGGCCACTTCTTGAAGTCCCTTTTGACATCTCGAGAAATTATGAAAAATCCGCGATCGTCACTTGGTGGGTTTTTAAAGCAGTTTTGAAACTCGTCTATCGCTTGGCGCTTAAAATCGACCCAATTGCCTTTGCCGCCTTCGATGGAATTTAAATTTCCCTTGAAATTCAGATTTTTTGGCAAATTTTGAGCACTTTTCTAGGGAAAAAATCCATCACTTATTGGCAACCACGGGATAGGGCGACTCAGCCCATCGAATCCCACAAACAAATTTGCACATCAACACAACTACAAAGAGCATCAAGATGATACATAATATATACACAACAAAACACATCACAACACTCACCCTGCCCCCTATCAGAACCAAGGCATGAAATCCATGAGGAGTAGGTCGAGTATAGTCTAACAAAAAGCCTAAAGCTAGTCACTAACCAACTATTCCAACACAGCCAAGGTAAAAAGAACTATCAAAGAGGTCATCCTAAGTGGTGGTCTGGACTACCTATCGAACTAAGGATAACTCAACCAGGAGCTCCTCCTAGGTGAGGACTCCTATAGCTTGATCAAGAAATATTTTCCTTTTAGCACATTTTCCTTTTAGCTCTTTATTTTCCATACTCGAGCATGTAAAAAGAAGGGACCTGAGCGTAGTGACCCAAAGAGAATAGGGCATTGGCCTCAGGTCCTGTCTCGATACCGTAGAACCTACCAAGCCCTCACAAGGCGACACTTAATCCTTTTCTAATGCTCACTTTTATTTTCGTTCCAACCTTCTCTTATTCTTATTTGTCAGGTAGATGCCACCCCTAGGAAGACAAGGCATCGGGCCTAGGTGTGACTCGTTCTACCAAGCCCTCGGAAGGCGATGAACAACTACTCAAGGATTTTTCTTTCTTTCGTTTTTTAGTTTTATAGGGGTTAGAACCCCTTTTTACACACCTCCGCATATTTATTTTTAAATAGATTCAAAACTTGCTCTTCTCTTGATATTTAAATGCAGGCTTCTCTAACTGCCTCACAACTAACAGAAACTCCTAGAATGGCCGCCTAGCAGGTCAGTAGAACAAAGTCACTAGGATTGCCTTCGAAAACAGGTCTTTCAATGCTTGATAATGCCTCTGCAGGAGGCAACAATTGCTTAGACCTCCCACAGCCATACCTAATCTAAACCTGGGACTTCATGCCTTGATTGGCAGTCCCCAACAAACAAAAAAAAGTAACACTTACATACACATATATCATTATTTGCTTAAGGAAAAAGACTTGAAAAGGGGACGAAACCACTTGGAATGGCCACAAGAAGCTTCTCTACAACAAAGGCTCCCTCCAATGACTACGTCAACCTGTATGATGCAATCACTAAAATAGAAAACCATTAAACGTACCTGCACCAAATAGACATATGGCCCTCTTGGCCTAAAGAAATAACACATTTTACTGTAAACTAACTGGCCCTCTTGGCCTAATGAAATAAAAAATTCAGACTCAACAAAACCAGCCCTCTTGGCCTAATGGAAATCAGTCATTAAAACCCTTAAAGCAACTGGCCCTCTTGGCCTAAAGAAATCAAGTAAACCAGCTTATATATATCCCCCCTTGGAAAATCTTATTAATAGGCAACCAGATGCTCCATCCCAAGGGAAAAATAGGGCTCCTTCCCTAAACTAAATGCATCAAATTATGACACATACCTCTTGCATAAATAGCAAGAGGTGTACGCATAACATGTCGTCTAACCAACCTATGGGTCCAAGGTAACAAAGGAAAATGGGTCTCGGCCACTCTTTGCATTACCCATACTAACCATCGCTTGCCATATAGGGAATGTTCTGATAAAAGCTCCCATAATTGATCAGGTCCTATCTCATCATCCATAGGGATATCCAAACTAGGACCAGAGTTAAAGAAAATGTCTTCTTCATAAGTGAAGTTTGGTAATGAGTCCACAAACTAATTCCAATAACGTGGAACCAGTTGAAGAGACACTCTCTCAAACTCGTCAAGCAGGGTCATAGCAGTGCGATAATACATAGAGAGAATAGGATTTTGAACTGTGTATATCCCATTTAGTTGGTTTAATACCAATTGGGAATCCCCCTTTACTAAGAACTAACGGATACTGCCTTTCTTAGCAATATTTAACCCCATATTGGTAAATCCAACCCTGCAATAAACTCCTAATTTCATTATGACTCTATGTTGGAGGTCTTTAATGACTACCCCTATACTCCCTTTCTTGTTGAGACCCTTGGACACTCCATCAAAGTACATTGTGTACGTCCACAATGGGTTCACACAGCTAGCCATCGTCACCTCTATTGATAATTATGATAGTCACACTTTAGCATGTTCAGAGGATGTACTGAAGGCTCCATCCCACCCTCTTCATTGAATGTAATAGGGATGCTCGTCAAGATTTGTAAGCTGTGATGACAAAAGACTTTGATTTCCCAAATGAATGATCCATCCTCTTGCTCAATCACCTTATATCCTTTACTCCACCAAATAAGCTTCCCCTGATGATACCTCTGCTCTAACATGGGTGTTCCAAATAGGAAATCAGCCACCCCATCAACCTCTTCCATCTCTTGCAATTTCTTGATCAGTCTAGTATTGATCTGCAAGGCATTTATTTTGTTAGTGCATTTAGAAATAATAAGGTTTAATCTTATTAAAATTAACCTTATTTTTGAATTTCACCCCCTCTAGATCAGCCAATAATGCCATGGATTTATTCTTCCCTATTCTTACAATCTTGTAGGGACCGTCCCATTTGGGCTCAAGTTTTCCTGAAAATAGTTATCTCCATGCATCATAATAAAGAACTAGCTGCCCCTTCTTAAAGGTATATTTCTTTGCTTTTAAATCGTGCAGCTGCTTCATCCGACGCTTAGCTACTTCTTGGTGCAACAAACCCTGCAATTTGTGCTCATCCAAGTGGGCCGGAGTCGTAAAATGCTTGAAGAGGGCATCCTTGTCACCTAAAGAATGATTGATTGTGAATCTTATGGTCGGCAACTCAATTTCCAAGGGCAAGACACACTCCTCCCCATAAACTAATTTGAGCGGGGTGGGGCTAGTGGCTCGTTTAAATGTCGTATTATATGCCCACATAACCACATACAATTTTTTATCCTGGTCACGCTTCTTTTCAAACACTATTTTTGATAAAATACCCACAAGCTGCTTGTTAGTACTTTCAACTTGCCCATTTGCCTGCAGGTTATAAGGAGTCATCTTGTTATGCTTAATTTGCCATGCTTCAGCCAATATTTTAATCACATTGTTTAGGAAATGGGTTCCATGGTTCGATACTAATTCTCTTGGCAGACCAAATTGGCATATAATCTGCTCTAACAGGAAACTGGCAGTCTCACATAGAAAGCCTATCATTATTATTGTTGATACAAGCCCAATTGGGATTGGATGGGCAATTGGGAAAGATGATGAGGAAGGGCAATGCTATGCAATTTGCTTTGGTGCTAAAATATTGACTGAACGATAGATACGATATCCACAAGTAAAAAGTGAATTATGAGGAATTATGCAGCCCTTAAATGTGATAAGGAGTATGTTATGGGTGCTCATGTAGTCATTGAGACCGATTGTTTTCCGGTATTGGGTATGATTACTAGTTGTGCTACCCCAGACGTTGCTATGCTCTGGTGGATTGCATACATCAAATCTTTGAACCCTGAATTCAGCATATTGCAGAAAGAGATAACCCAGTGGGGCAGACATGTTATCTTAGGCACGCTATGAGAATGAAAATGGGATGATGGATGAGGAGGAAGAAGAAGACTCTCTTGCAGCTGAAAATGATGTTGTAAGAGTGAATTTAGCAATGCAAGGTGTTGCTACAACATTGTAGAAACTTGGATAACAAAGAGAAGACACTTTAGATGTTTTGCATATTGTGTAGAAGTGTTTCTAGAAGACAAATATGTAGGAGAGTGGCTGAGAATCGGTATGGTCAGAAGAGGAGTTTAAGAAGATCAAGAGAAAAGCCTATGAGTTTTTATTAAAAGATGGATACTTATGAAAACATGCTAAAAGGAAACAGGGTATGCCATTATGAGTTTTGGGTGACATAGCTTCACAAGTAAACGTTATGCAAGAATTTCATGGAAGCTTGTGGGCTCGTCATAGAGGTATTTGGGGTACTTTTGTAAAGATCAAAGAAAGATATTGGTGGCAGGGTATGTATATGGATGTTTCTCACTTTGGGGAAACATGTATAACATGTCAAATGTATTCATCTGTGAGACATCGGGATGGATTGCAGCCCACATATCCATTGTCTTTTCATTTTAAGTGGGTGGTGGATTTGGTCACAATGCCTACATGTCTTTGGCAAATGAGGTATCTTGTGCTTGCCCGTGAAGGCTTGACTAATCAAGTGGAAGGGACAGCTTTATGTACTAATATCAACTTCTAAGGAAAGGTTAGAGATTTCATTGGGAAAGGAAGCATCAGAAAGCAATGAAGAAATTGAAGCATCTCTTAAAATCTGCTCCTACATTAAGAAAGGCTAACTATAAAGAGCATCGACTACATGTGCAAAGTGAGGAATCCATATCAAATAGAACACACATGCACCCAAGAATCTACGCACCTCTGATACATTCGTGCATACATCTTGCATTCTATTAATCCCATCTATTTTGCCGGTGATGGTCTTCACCCATAAGGTCCACACATATGCCCAACAATCAAAACCTCTTCAACTCCAAATATAGACTTTTGTCTAGAAAGAGTTAAATGCACCTCTTCTAGATGCGTCAAAATCCTCTCACAATCCACAATATGGTCTACAACAAACTGTCTACACCCATGAGCATCCATCTCTTCATTCTTTTCATCCACTGCACACCCTTTGATTGAAACATCATCCAAGAAGGGCATTGTCAATTGTGGTATAAAATCCATGAGTACCCTATTCATAGCATTTTTCATGTGTGCCACTAAGTTTGTTGCACCCTATGGGAGAGTACACATCTGTACTAACCCCAAGAAAGTCTTCACGGTTATGATATCCCTGCTTTCAATTTCAAGTTGAAATTGATCATACCTCGGGTAAAGATCACCCAAAGAATAGATCGCTCTACCTGCAAAAGCCTCTGCAAATTCATCAACCACAGGACCTGCACCCACATTTCTTATGGTCACTTTATTGATCGATTGCATGTCTTGAATAAATCTCAAAACCCCATTCTTTTTGGACACAGTAAACCAATGATTTGAGTACGGGGTTGAAGAGGGCTCCAAGATCTTCATGCGAATCTTTTCATTTAGCAAATCCATCAACTTTGTCAAGTAAGATTTAGGCACTGGAATAGGCCCCAAGTTCCATGGCACACGTGGCACAATAGATATTACCATAGGAGAGACAACATTTGGATCCACACAACCTATTTCAATTGGCTGAAATGCAAATGCCTTTCCATGCCTAGCCAACATCCGCATAAAACAGTCTCTCTCTCACTAGGCAAAAGAAACCCTTTTGCACCAACTTTCAATTCCTGTAATATTTCAAATGTAAACCGATGACCTATGTCTTTAGGATCTCGTAAGCTTGGCTGCCTTGACACTTTTTCATACAAACCCTCACTCTTTGGTGGAAGTGGCAAAGCATTTGGTTTCACCTTTTTGTCAACTGTCTTATACTTTGTCTCCACAAGTGCTTCAGCCCATTGTAATCCTTCCTGCTGAGTAAACAATGCTATAACATCATACATATCCAAAGAACATACTGACAACACTTTGTTTTCAGCCTCATTTTCTGCATGTATAGTTGCTAAAATTTCAGCCATAGTGTCATTAATATTCAGCCCATAAAAGATGCCTAAAATGCCTTCATTTTCAGCTAATAATCCCAATGCTCTCAATTCCTTAGTAGCTCGTTTCATAAATATGCATTCAGCCTTGCACATAGCTTCCATAGGCTTAAACTAACATGAACTATTTGCTCTAAACTGAGAATAACCAATACTAAATACATGCTTCATTCCATCAAGAGGTGAGTACATCCTTTGAATAGCACTATTGTAGCCCCGCATCACAGTAGTGCTTAATGAAAATCCAAGTCTTTAAATTCCCTTGCATTTGGAGCCAAAGGAGACTCTCGAAGCATATCCTGATTTCTAGGATGATTAATACAAACAGTAAGAAATTGGATTGCTTTCCTCCCATCCTTGCTTCTGACTCTTGCATAAGCAAACCATCATCAAGCACCTTTGTTTCCATATGCACTCCTGTAATATAGGGCTGTCCCAAAATCACTGCATATGAGGAATTATCTTGCACAAAGAAGTGTTTCTCTTCTTATACATCACCAATTGTCACTTTTACATTAGGACATGTAGCATAGAGCTCTCCTAAAGAATTATTTGCAGCCCTCATATGCCAACCATGATCAATGTCTACGGGCCATGCACAATTTTCATACAATCCATGCTCAATGACATTTATCTCAGACCCATGGTTAAGTAAAGCAACACAAGGAGTTTCACATTCCCCTATTTTCACTACCATTTCAGTGGTAGCCCTGGCCCAATGATTTCTTGTGTAGTGACTTTGAGGAATAAATCCTAGAGTCTCTTCCCCATATTGTTGCATCTGCCTTACTCCACCATGCATATTGCTACAAGACAATGCATTTTCAGCCACTTTCTTCTCTTTTCCACATGTTGTCCACTAATTAGTAGCATCCTGCATAGATAATCCAGTACTTACTTCATGCTCATAATCAGCATGAATACCCAACAAACTAGTTTCCTCTTCAAATTGCAGCAATGCACTAGTGGTATCACCAAGAAATTGACGCTTCCTCTTAATTATGTCAATGATCTCATCATGAAATTCTCACTTGGCAATGCCAAGCACCTCTCCCAAGGTGAATTCCACCCGACTGTTTAAGATCCATTCTTCAAGAACCTTCTTAAGATCTGTGGCTGTCTCAATGTCAGATTGCAACTTATATTCTGGCTGCTTGCCCTTCTTTTTGCTCTCTTATTTGCTATCTTGTTTTTGCTCCTGACAACTAACCTCTTCCATAACATGCTCGAGAGAGGTGGCTGATTTGTAGCTTTAAGGCTAATCCACACTTCTTCTTGTCACTCTTTTAAATGTTCCTGCAATATCTTCATCTCTCTTTTGTTTTTCTTCCATAAGTACAACTATGTTTTGTACTTTTGTTAAATATGCATACACTTAATATGCATCTATTGGTGATTCCCAACCAATTATGCCACGAATGTCTTGCCCTGCATGAGACATTTCACTATTAGTGACCTTTCTATTTTCAGTTTCATGTAAAGCATGTGTCTATATTTCAGTCTTTGGACCAACCATCACTTGGTCATGCATTCTATCCAACTGTAGACCAAAAAGTAGAAGCATGTACCACCGCATAAGCATTTTGAACTGCCAAGTCTTCCAACAACTTCTGCATACCTCTCTTTCCGAAATTCAAAGCAAGAGGCAATCTTGTTTCTTGTGCATGGATCTTGTCATCTTTCCAAAAGATGAGCTGTCGTGCCAAAGCCTCGTGATAGGCAGCACAATCCTTTCTCTCATGCTGCAAACTATCACAACACATATATCTTTTTCCTAGCTTAGGGGCTAATGCCCGTCCCCTTTCCTCTTATCCTTTTTCATCCAATTTTACAACCTTCAATTGAAGATCCCACATGCCTTTGACCAATTTATCTAAGACATCTTCCCTAACAGAGGGAACAATAGCAGGTACAATCATAGTGTTAGCCATAGAAGTGGGTGGCTTACTAGATACATCACTTGCCTTACCCATAATGGTGGGCAAGCTAGAGACATGTAATCTTTCTCTTCTTCTATGCTTCTTCACAAGTGTAGTAACAACTTCCTTGACATGTCTCCACTCTATTTTAAGACATGTCTCTGTAGTTTGATCCTCTAGCAAATCATCAAGTTTATCTTGAAGCTCAGGATTAGGTGCCTGTAGAAACAATTCAATTTTTTGACTTGCAAGAGCTTGCTATTCTGCAAGATCCAATTGCTCAAATCAGCTTTCAAATTCTCTTAACAATTCTATAGCCACAAGACCCTTATTGGATTGTAAAACCCACTCTTGAAAAGTCTTGTGCATAATCAAACTAGTATCTTCAGTGTAAAATTATTCCCTAAGTGTCTTCTTGAAAGCTACCCAGTCAGCATCCTACAAGCATAATTCAATAATCCGTGCTTTCAGTTCATGTACAGTAACATGTACAAAATACCGACTCCATGCAAGTTGAGTCACCCCAAAGAATTCCATCTTCTGAGCATATGTATGTGCATATGTAGATACATTCCTACCATTGAATAACTTCACCTCATGCTCAGCTGCTTGCAAAGCATTCATCACAACACTTTCTATTTGAGCAGAAGCTTGCATCATGTGTTGTTGTTGTTGTACCTGTATAAGCATATTCATATTTTGCACCAACTGTTGCCAAACATCACTAGAGATTGTGTTCAAAGGTTCTCCCATCTTGTATTTCCTTCTTCTAATGACCTTTCACGTCAGGTTTACCAATTTCGGAGGGGTTTTTGTCGAAAGGTCAAATCCATCGGGGATCAGAGGTAGAAGGAAGTAGAAATAGGAGATGAAAGAGAGGAAAGAGAATAGACAAGAGGTAAACATGACAAAGACAAAGCACAATGAATCGAATCAATATGTATTGAAAGAACCTGGAATCCTTGCACTACTCAGAAGTAATCTCCAGACATTAGATCTCCTGGAGCTTCTTCGTAGAACAAAACGTGCATCAAAATTATAGCTTCTTCTCTATTACTTGGAACCCAAATCTGATGGCTCTGAAAGTGGGTGAAACCCCAGGAATTCTGATCACGGATCTCCCAGATCACTTCTTCTTGCTCTTCTAGTTCAAACTGCAGTTTTCAGCTCGTCAACATTGATCGCGACTCGCGGAATTTTGCTAATCCGTCCGTTTTTATGAAAAATCTCATAACTAGTTGAAAAAGCAACTTGCTTTTTGCATGACATCCTAATCTAGAAGCTTTACTAACTTTTTCAAATTTTTACAATAAATAACATCAAAAATAGGCTAAAATTATCCAAAAATCTAGTATTTTTGGATAATCCATGCAAGCAGTAGTACTAATGAATCAGATCACATTGACTCTCTAAATCAATAAAGAAGTCAGATGATGATGCATTCCATGCTTTTTCACACTATGTCCGCATAACATCATTACAACGACGTGCATTTTCTCTCCAGCCTACTTGGGGGAGGTGCAAGGGGTTAGATACCATGTGCAATTTGAAGGACCCTTCGTAGTCAAGTTTTGAACTACTTGCTCTAGATTTTAGCCCAGTGATAGATTTATGATGTGCTTTCAGCTCTATATGGTATTTGGGTCAATTTCAGGGGTCAAATGTGTCAAATTTGTATTTTTTTCACTTATCCAATGTTGACAGTTTTTTGTCCGATTCTTAAAGGTCCAATTCTTAGGAGTCTGATTATCAGAATTGGATGCTCGATTTTAGAACTGGTCCAATAAGCCGATCAAACAGTCTGAGTTTGAGTGGTTTGCTTTGGTTGGTCCAATTATGGGTAGGTCTGATTTTTGTGTGTTTGATTTTCATGCATCCAATTCTAGGAATCCGATTCTGGGAGTCTGATTCTAAAAATTAGACATCGGATTTGATAGGTGTATGATTTGGAGTGTCCTATTCTGGATAGTCCAATTTTCATGTCTGATTATGGGATGTTCGATTTTCAAAATCAAAGAAGGTATGTCCAATCAGACAAGTCAAGCTGGTCCATTTTGAGTGTATTCAATTCTGAAAATCGGACAAGGTGATCCAAGTATCCAATTTTCAAAATCGGACAAGGTTCGAGTATTGGGGTGTCCGATTTTGGTTGGTCCAATCGGCCGATCAAACGATTCGAGTTCAAGTGGTTTGGTCTGGTCCAATTCTCAAAATCATACAAATCTAGAGTGACCGAACGTCCGAGAGTCCAATTCCCAGAATTGGACGCATGCGGATCGCGTCCAATTCTATCGGCATGTAAACAACGGGAACAAAAATTGCTTCGCGCCAATGATTTTTGGCCACGTCTGCTAGCAATATTCACCATGATCAAAGGTTAGATGCACAAAAAGGTTTCTACACACATGATCCAAGCAATAAACTCTTGTGGCCTTCGATCAATTCGCTAGAAGCACCAAGTCCTGCACAAGCTCTCAAGCCCTCTCTCTCTCTCTCTCTCTCTCTCTCTCTCTCTCTCTCTACTACAGAACGTGGAAATGAGGTCTCTCTTTGCCCCCCAGGGTCTTAAACCCTTGCTAGACTCAACCTTAATCTACTCGATCACTCCCCGTGCAATTTTAACAACTCCAAGCACTCCTTTTTCCCATTTTTCTCCCTATTTGTGCCCTATTTGGGCCCGTTCAATAACAAAAACCCTAAAGCTTTTTCCTTCAATTTCTTAGTTCTATCCTACTCTAAATGCAACAAAAATCAAAAAGAGAAAATTGAAATGCTTCCTCCTACTTGCCTAATCATCAAAAAACCAAAATACTTACTTATTGTTGTTTGCAAGGATTACAAACCCAAAACCTCCTGCCTATCTTAAGCTCTGGTTTGGGGATGAAACCCTTACTTTGTCACTCGATTTGAGGCACACAAGTGCTCAAGCTTGAATCCATTAGTCTCGGCAACGAAACCAAAAAGTAGAGGCAACAAGCTCATGCTCAACCACCAAGACCCATGGACCGCTTATTCTTTCAAGTGTTTCAAGCTGAACAATAATGGCTACCTCTTACATACCTGACACACTATCTCTCTCTACGAGTGTAGTAAGCTTACCTCCATGCCCGATCGAGTTGCCTCCTCTCCCAAGCACTTTGGTAGCTCTATGATCCAAGTGCAAGCTTCAAGTGAGCTCAATCCTCAAGCTCCATGCTCCAAGCTCCAAGCTCCATTGTCGCAAGCAAGAGAAGAGAAGAGAAGAGAAGAAGAGAGGAGAAGATGGAGAGCTTCTCTACCACAGTCCCTCACCCTTACATACTCACTCCCTCCCACTCTCGCACTCCCTCTCTCAAGCACAATCTCAAGCAAGCAAAAAGAAGAAGAAGAAGATGATGATGATGATAAGAGCTACTTTTGGCCACACACAAGAATGAGCTTCTTCATTCACTTTTTGCCTTTTATACAAAACCCTGACCCTAATTCCCTTTGGGTGGTCATCCCCTTTTTTACATACCAGACTTTTTATGCGTAGACCTAGTCTGCCTGCCATAAAGACAATGCTCACATGAATCAAAGCATGCATAATCAAGGGGCGGTAAGTACTGCAACCCAAAAAGCATTTTCATTCCCTTCAAAGACATATGGCCCAAATGGGCATGCCAAAGAGATACATGTGGGATAGAACCCATAGAAAAAACATGATCAAGGGAAGAAGCTGATACACTCAAGGGATAGAGGCTGCCAGCCTTGGCACCTCTTGCAATCACAAGTCTGCCACTAGTGATCTTCCATGTGAAGTCTCCAAAAGATACATGATAACCTGCATCATCAAGCTGTCCAGCTGACATGAGACTACGTGTCAAAGCAGGTACATGACGTACATCTTGCATAACAAAACTGCTGGCAGAAGGAAACTGCAACCTAATATCACCAATGCCCACAATAGAAAGAGAGCTGTCATCACCCAAGCGCACAGAACCCGAAACAGTACGGTATGAATGAAACCACTCTCAGCAAGGTGTCACATGAAAGGATGCACCTAAGTCCAAGAGCCAACACTGTGCATACATAGAGTGCATCTCTATCATCTGTGAAGCACTAGAAGAAGCTGCAAGGATATAATCATCATCATCAACATCCTCAAGCTGCATAACATTGATCTCTTCAATTTTAACACTGGACTTTGCAGGCACTATGCTGCGATTGGAAGACTTATCTTGCACTTTGTCTTTCCCCTTATCTTTGCACCTTTCATTGCGCAGTTCATGGCATTGTGGCCTAATATGGCCCTTTTTCTCACAATGGTGACAAGTAACATCTGCATTCCTGCCACGGGATTTGCTATGTGACTTCCCATGAGACTTGGATCAAGATTTCTAAGAATCCCATCCACGGCCATTGCCATTGCCACTGCCATGCTTTCCATATCCATCATCCTTGCCTCTAACTGTCATAGCATGTGACACACGAGAGGCATCCAAATTCTTATGGTTAACCTCTTCCTGCAGAAGAGCATTCTCAACATCAGATAATTTCAAGGTAGCAGTAGAGGCACATAATGCAGTGTGGAATACATCCCATGACTCATTAAGAGTACCAAGTAAGAAAAGAGGAGTGACATCCTCTACAAAAGTGATGTCCTGCAAAGTCAAGTTCTTGAGTATAGCATGGAACTGGCTCAAGTGAGCAGACATAGTCACATTCTCCTTCATGCGCAAATCCATAAGCTGCTTCAGCCAATACATCTAACTCATTGGACTTTTCTTGTCATAAAGATTCTTGATTTTATCCCACAACTGCCATGCAGTTAGTTCTTCCTCAAATACATTGTAATGAACCTGTTCTATGAGAGATAATACAATAGTGGACTTGCATAACTCATCAAGCTCAAGCCATTCCTCATCTGGCATAGCTGTAGGTGGATGCCCGCTCAACCTCAAAGGTTTGATATGCGATTTCTGCACCAACACCTGCCAAATCTGGCTCTTTCAATAAGATTAATTTGTACCATCAAGCTTAGTGATGTTGAAAATAGCATGATCAGTGGACGAACTCACTATAATGCAGGCTGGAAGACTGTAGACAGTTCAAAACTGCTTACTGTTTACTGCAAAAAATGAAAATGGCGAGAAAAGTGTAACCAAAGCTGCTGCCCACCAAGTACTAGTGAAAGTACATCATTTCAGAATATTTCAGCATGAAAAATCCATGTCAGTCCATACATATATGCTTACTGTAATAAATTATAGATTTCAGTTAAATGAGAGTTAACAGTGCCAAAATCGGATCCCAAGTCAATCAGATACTGCCACAAGACGAAAGCCGGCATCATGCAGGCATAACATAGGCATATGACAGTCGATAAGCATGAATCCAATACCCAAACATGTCATACAAACATCTGCTAGTGAGTAGGCACACCCCCCATTCAACATGACAAAGTGTTCATGCCACTACCAAGACTTGACACAAGTAGGTGTTAGCTCACAAAGAGAGGGACCCAAAGCGAAGAGTCAGCTCATAATCATCAGAGGAACCGAGACATATGAACCATGCATCATCCTGAAGGGTAAAAGATCCCAAATAGTCTCAAAAGCTCAAAGAGCATAGACCGCGTGCTCAATGGCTGTCAAGCATCCAAAGATGCTCCCAATGGCACAAAAGTTGTAAATATCAAGAAACAAAGCTCGAACAAAGCATGTACAAGCACTAGTGACAAGTGTCCAAGATCAAGCATCAATGGTACATCCCAGGACATGTAGGTGGTAGAGCATCCGTATGTAGCATCCATAAGCATGTAATACATCAAGTACATCCCAAGATACAACTCTGGCAAGGCAATAAATAGCTCAAGTAAGCTCTGGTTATCCAAGGTCAAGCCAAGACGGAGATCCAGTAGCAATAGGCTCCAAGCAATGTAACTAGCATGTAGTAATGGCATAGGCTAAGCATGTCAAGACTGATCAGACATAAGCAACATACATGCCATAATTACATCCAAGACAAAGCATCCAAATGCTTTGCAAAGTAAGATCAAGCTCAACCAATGATCTTGAATCAAAACCAAGCTCTATGTTGAGCCCCAAGTGTCAATACATCACCATATATGCCCAAAACATAGCCCGAAAAGCATAGGCATAAGCATAGGCATAAGCATCAAATGACAATGCCAAACAAGCTGTAGCATCAAATGTCAGTGTAACACTGTCATAAACTGCCTATGGACTGTTATGACAGTCCCAAAATAGTGTTAAATGAGTCCATATGCTATGCCAACACATCAACCATCAAAACCAAGCATCAAAGCATGTTTATATGCCCAAAATGGAGCCTTTCCAAGTGCCAATGGAGGGGGAGAGCTGTTGTTGTGACTCTCAATGCTGAAGACACATATGGGAGCATTGCATGATTGCACCAATTGTAAATGCTGATCTTGGGGCTGCAAAAAATGGTGGCCAAGCTTCGAAGGGGTCCGGTTAAAGCCAAGGAAGGCCTCAAACAAGCTCCAGACAGCAAGGGGAGAGCAGCCCACATATGAAATGAGAACTAGGAGTGTAATGGCTACCCTGTTTGAAGAGGGCTGAAAACTAAGGTAAACCCTATAAAGAGTGAAGCAATACCTCTGTGTGAATGCCTTGAGGGTTCCCAAAGGGGCCGGGAAGGTGCTCAGGAAGCCATGAAGTGACGAGAGCTCGAAGGAGTCGGATATGGCTGCCAAGAAGGAGACCCAATGTGAATGGGGAGTCGATGGGAAGCTAAGAATGACAAGAGCCAAGCTCAAGAGTCGGAAAGCCGAGCTCTGATACTAGTTGAAAGGTGAGAAGGATCGAAGCTTTCACGTGAGAGCTATGGAGAGAGAGCAAGAGCAAGATCAAGAAAGAGAGAGACAAGAAATGGGAACTCCAACAGTCACAATGTGTGATCGGGCCTTCCTTTATTAAAACTGTCACTAAAAGAATAAAGAATAAAGTGACAGTGATGGGCACCCGCCACTTGCAATGTGCAGTGGCGGTGACTGTCAGTGTACTAATACACAGGCGGCTAGGAGGAGGCACCTTTACCCCCAATAGGGGTTAACATTACACCCCTCCGAGATGGTGCCCACGGCACTTTTTGCTGTTGTTGGGGTTTAATAGGCAGTTGGCAAAGTAGTCGTGTGAGGGTAGGGCCACATGTAAACTCGGGTGCTTGTGGAAGCTTGGTAATGATATTTGTTGGAGAAGCCAAATGGATAGCAAGTGGATGATGGGGCCTTCGAAGTCAGTGGTTTGTCACCTTTGTGATGCATGAAAGGAAAAGGTGCGGTGCTCTACCTAAGGGGGTGTCTACCTTATTGTGTAGTGCATTGTGCTCATGCTCGTGGAATGGGGAGTTGGGTCTAACCACAGGCTAGCCTGGGTAATGTCCCACACTTGAGGACCCCATTCGTGCAAAGGGAGGTGCGGTGCAAGTAGCTTAGGGTGACAGGTCTAACCATAGGCTAGTGTTACCTTCTTAGGTATGTCGTACCCTTGATGGGCCCTAAGCGTGAAGTGGGGGAGCAAAAAGGGCTAGGGGGTTAAGAGCGGAGCCAACCGATCGAAGCCACGAGGCCCGCCTAACTTGAGGATCCTTAGGTGTAGTGATCGTGCTTTATGTGGTGCTAAGTGCTTCTGCAAGTGAGTTGTTTTGTCCATTCTGTGTGTAATGTTCTTCTTGCTTTTCCTTTCATGCTTTTCTTTTTATTTCTTTATTTTTTGTATTTAAAAAAAAATAATAGTATTACACTAGTATAATGACAGCCAGTGCCTAATTCTCATCGTTTGAATTAGGCGGAGAAGGGGGTTGGATGGATTTGCTAAAAACTTGATAGCTTTGCATGTATCCTTTTAGATTCATGCGAACGTGGAGGGAGGTGGTGGAGAGGAAAGGATGATTGCATCTAGTGAATTGGATGTCGTTCATGTCTTCCAGGAGAGCTAGGCAAAAAGAGGGGAGGAGGCTAGCCCTCATCATGAGATGCGCCATGGCACAGCTGTCGATGGTGTTAGGGTCAAAGAAGAGGGGAGGCAGGCCACATTCTTGTGGAGTTAGGTCTTGCTTAAGTCATAATTTAAGTAACCTAAGATAATTACATGTAGTTATGAAAGCTGGATCGGGGCATGAAGAGAAATCCGCGAGGAAACTCGTCTTGGAGTCATCCAAGCTTTTCGAGTTGAAGAGGAGGGCATGTTCGAAGGAGACAACATTAGAGTTGTAGATGATAGAAAAATCATAACGCCCATGGAGGGTGGCATCAAAATTTTCACCTACACTACGAGGGTACGCCATGAACGTGGGGTTGTTCCTCTCGTAGGGCAGGGTGTTGCAAAAAGCCATCCAGGCGAGCATGCTGATGTCGCATACCTGCCTTCTCCATAGGGGTTGGCAGTTATATCATTGTATGGTATGTGGTACTTCAAACACTTTGTTTTGCCAAAACTCAACTTCTTCATTTCCCCAAAGAGTGGGGGTCTTCTCCCTTTCCTCCATCCACTTCTGTCCTAGTTGGCTACCAATCGTGATCACCTTCTCCATCACCTTGAGCGGTAAGGCCCTCCGCAGGCTATTGGGCATGAGGAAGCTGAAGGTGAATGGGTCTTTTTCTCTTTCTTGCCGCTCCCAAACTACCAGATCTACATGGAATCCAGCGGGAATGTCATTAGGGCCCGATGGGAGGGGTGCGGACGGCTGCACGACTGGCTTGGCCCTTAGTTGCTTCCTGGTTTCTTCGACTAACTTTCTCCATCTTTCCCTGAGCGCAGCTTGTCTCTCCGCAGATGGATCAACCTATTGTTGCTCTTGGGAATGCGGTGAGGGGGGTTGTGGGATCACCTCTTCTCTAAATCTCCCCATATCGAATTCAAGCTCAGCCTCCTCCCCCTGTCGATCTCCTTGTTGTGCTCCTTCTTCAAAGCCCATTGTGTCAATTTTCTAGGGGGTTAGGTTGGCTAGTAGCAAGTACTTTCGCTGCTCTTCTAGGCTCAGCCTAACCTCCGCAAGTTGGTGTGGCATCTGTAGCCCTACGTGCAGAGCTCTGCATGCGATACTGAGTTTTTTCTGCACCACCTCCAATGACTCTCCTTCTTCTTGATGGGTGGTGTCCATTAGTGTGTTAATGAAGGCCTTTGCTGGGCACTGAAGGCTATCTGGGCGGCTTCTGCTTTACTCTCTGCGAGGATCTTTTCTTTCTCTACCAGAGCGAGGCGTCATCCAATGTCTTCACCCTTTTTTCATTCTGCACTGCTCATTCCTCTGCTCTCTTATTCATCTATTCCATGCTCTCTCCTTGCTTTTGTACCAGGGTTATGAGCTTCTGCTCTTGGTCTTTAAGTTCCTTGCTCATGTTCTCTTGCTCTTTCTTTCCCAAGTGTAGCTGATCGGCCATAGACTCAATCTCCTTTTGCTGCTGCTCCATCTCCTACTTTCTCTCTTCTTCTTTGGCATTCAATTCCTCCATCATTTGCTCAATGTTGACAGTTTTTGCCTCTAAATCCCCATGTTCATCAAGAGGAGCTTATACTCTCTCTGCATCTGCACCAATTCTTGATTTTCATCCTCCAGCCCCTGCTTATAGCTCTCCTCCATGTCCTCCTTGGCCTTCAATTCCTATTTGAGATCAGAGATCTCTCTTTGCTGCATGGCTATTATGCGGGTCTCTTCGAGCTAGAATGCAGCTACAGACTCCTTTTCTGCCACCAACTCAGCCACAGTCTTCTTTTCCTCATTATCCTTCTCCAGTTGGGAGAGCAGCTCGGCGAAGTACTCCTCGTAATTGGCTGGTGGCATCATTGTTGTGTGGATTGGAGTGGTCGAGGCCTCCACTTTCTGACATTTTTGGTCCTATCTTGACTCAACATCTGTGGTTGGTCTCTTTTGCCCCGTGATCGTGGTCTCCATTCTCTTTCCCTGGGCCATTTGTTTATTAATAAAATACTACATCCATGCCATGAAGTTGGAGATGTCTGTGTTGAGTGTTGAAATGACCTGTTTTTTGGCTGATTTTTGTTGTTTTTGAGAGTTGAATGGTTGATTTTATGAGATGATTGATTGGTTTGAAGTGGTATGAGAGTGTTTTGGATGATATTGATTGTGTTTTGGAAGTTCATGATGTTTATTAGTGGAGATGTGATGTTCTGATAGGTTCTGATTGGTTATGTATACCTTCTGTATAGCTTCTGTTTTGTTCTGATTGTCTTCTGTAAGGAGGGATGGAGTATTGATTGATGAAGATTGAGATCTTGTGAAAGCTTATTGAATGGTTTTTGAGAGTTTGGAATGGTTTGAGTATGAGTTATGAGGTTTTGATGACCTTCTTTAACCTTCTGTAGGTCTTCTGTAGAGCTTCTGTCTCTGTTCTGTTCTGTATTGTAGCTGTTCTGGTACTGTTCTGTAGATTGTTCTGTATGCTTCTGTATGTGTTCTGATGGATGAGAGTGTAGCTTGGGAAAGTTTTCTAGCCTTGGAAAGAGGTGAATACAAGTTCAAAAGAGCTGAAAGAAGTGGAAGAAGCAGTTGCTAAAGACTCAAAGAGAAGACTGGAGTGAAGTGACAGTAGTGAGCTATGAAAAGACACTATAGTGGCTCTGGTGACTCTTCATATCAGACATACCTCTTGGGAGGGGTATCCACGACCTAAGAAGGATTATTGAGAGTGATTATGAGAGATTGTAGTGAGGATATGATGTATTATTGATGGAGAGAGAGAGAGAGAAAGTCAGAGATAGTAAATTCTACTAAACATAGTGATTGTATATGAGAGATTGAGAGAGAAGACTATGAAGATATTGAAGATGAATACTATGTGATGTATTTCCATTCAAAGATGGTGTATTTCTTTGCTTTATTTATTCTATTGATGGATTTTGTGAAGATATTGAAGAATATGGTTGATTCTATCAAATTCGTGGGAGATCTACATGATGCTGCATGAAGATTTGTTGTGCCTGGTGTTCTTTTCTTCATTGTGATCATATAAAACCTAATAAACAAGCTTGTTGATGTTACAAGATAGATTTTCTTACAAGAGAATTCCCTTTTCCTTGGTGTTCCTTTTTACAACCACTTTTCCCCTGACGTCAAATGGTTTTCCTTGGTTTTCCATATGAACCGTGATTTGATGTCATAGCCCTGACAACCACTTTTCCCCTGACATTTTTCCTTTTTACTTCGTGTCATTTTGATGCACGGTTTGTCCAATATTAATTTTCTGGGTTTTTAAGACTTTTTCATGCGTCTTTTTGACATTTTTCCATGTGAACCTGCCCTGTTTGCATCGAAATTCTAATTTGCTTTGACAGCCATGTCCCTTGTGCCTTCTCCTACCTTTTTCCTTTTTCCTCTACCCTCTTTTGACTTCTGGATTTTTAATTATTAATTTTTAAATGTGTTTTCAGGTGTATTTTTGGTGTTTTTTGCATGTGAACCCCTCCTACTTCAACCGGAACTGCGTTTTAACATGACAACCCTGTGCCATCCCTTCCTGCGGACATTTTTCCTTCTTACTGCATGTCCTTTCGGTGAATGGTTCGTCCAATATTAATTTCTGATTCTATTTTCGGGTTTGTTTTTTGGGTTTTTTCCACGTGAATGCATCTTATCTCAGTTAGAACTATGTTTTGATGTGATAGGATTGTCGGGCATGTCTTTCTGCACAATTTTCCTTTTTCATGCACCTCGTTTCGATGCACGGATCTTTCGATATTAATTTTTAATTGCGTTTTTGGACTCGTTTTTTGTGTTTTTGCACGTGACCACCCTTTACCCCCCCAGAACCTCCGTTGCGTATTTTCCCTATCTTTCCCCTGCCGTCCTGTCCACTTTTTGTTTTTACACCATTTCGTTTTGAGGATCGGATTGGGAGTTATTAAATTTTCTTTATTTTTATGTGTTTTTGCGCGCCCCGTCCCGCGTGTAAATGCGCCCGTTTTCGATTTTCCACATCTTAACGTGCCCCGGTTGCATCCGTGTGCCTCGTCCCAGCATTCGTGCGCCCTTTCAATCCTGTCACGGTAAATTTTTTTACCCCCCGCCCCGCGCACGCGCGCGGGACAGGGGGGTATGCCTCCTTTTTGAGTTATCACCCTTAACCTACCCCTAACCCTAACCCGCCCACTAACCCCTACCCCTCACCCTTTTCCCTATCCCCCCCTCCCCTCTCACGACCCCTCCCTACCCTAACCGTCTCCTCCATCTTCTTCTCCCTCCCTGTCGTGCCCCTCCCATCCCTCTCCTCCATCTCCATCCTTGCCCTCCTCCCCTTCTCTTCTTTGCCCCCCTCCCCTCCTCTTCTTCGCCTCTTCCCCCCTTCTCTCGTTTCCCTCCTTCCTCCTCTCTTTCTTCCCTCCTCCTCCCTCTTCTTCCCCCCTTCTCCCTTCGTCACCACCCTGGTCGCGGGAGTCGCCCACTAGACGCCTCCATTGTCCTCGTCGATGCCCGTCGTCATCTCCTTGTGGCACCGCCCCTCGTCAACGCCACGTCGCCAGCTGGCCGCCTCACCTCTCGTTGCCACGTCGCAGCGCCCCGCCAGCCTGCTCCTCGATGCTCGCCAGGCCCTTCCGCCGCCACCGTGTGGTGCCACGACCCCCCGTGGGCCGCCCTCTGCCAGTCGCAGCCGCCCTCCAGGTTGCCACGTCGTTAGGCCCTCCCGCCCAGTTGCAGCAACCTTTGCCGCCCTCCAGGCCGCCCGCGCCCTCGTCCTTGTAGCTGCCACGTCCACGCCGTCCTCCAGGCCGCCTGCCGTCAGTGCCGCCATTCTGCCCGTTGACCTCCTCCTGCCTTCCCACCTCCTCCACGTGCCCATTCAAACACACACCCCCCTCACCCCCAACCTAGCCCCCATTCCCCCCCAGCCGCACACACACTTACCCTCCACTAACCCCCATTCCCCCCATTACCCACGTGTCCCCCACTCACATGCACTCCCTGTAAGCCCCCTGTCCCACGCTGCAGCCCCGCTGCACGGCTCAACCACAGCAACCCCCTCCATCAACCCCCGTCCCACCCGTTGACACCCTCGTGGCATCGACACACGCGTCGGTGTGTACGCGCGCGTGGGAGCTTGAGGTTGATCGTGCGCGGGTGCGGGACTTGGTTCGTCCGTTGCTGCCACACAGCTTATTTCTGGGTATTTTCCCAGATTTTTCATTCACCAACCCGCAAACCCTTAAAAAAAAAAAACTAAAAACAAAAACATTGAAAAATTAAACAAAATCATTTAAAAATTATGAAAAATTCTAAAAAAATCTAGAAAAACTCCTATTATTTTTGCAACCCATGGCCATATTTTTCTAAACCTATAAATTTCAGAAAAAATATTTTCGACTATTTTAAAATTCCAAATGTTTTAAAAAAATACCCACAAAAATAAAAAAAATTCATTAAAAATGCTAAAAAAATTCCAAATTAATTTTGGAAAATTTTTTAACACTTCCATTAATATTTTTATTTATTTTTGGCATATATTTTTAAAGTTGTCACAATATTTCATTTCACACCTAAATTTCTTAAACATACAAAAAAAACCTTTTTTATCCAAACACAAACTAAACATCTAGAAAAAAAATCCAGATATTTTTGGATTGCGGAGAGCGCATTCTTTGCATTTCCATACACCCACTACTAGGTATTTTCCCTTTTATTTGTTATTTTTTTTAAGCTACCCCAAAATCCACGTTTAATTCAAAAATAAAAAACAACAAACACAAATAAACAAAAACAAACAAAAAAATAAAATAAAATTGCAAAACAAATGAACTGATGCCAGGAGGTATATTTCACGGTGGATTTCATGCCACGGTGGATTCCGTGAGGTTTTACGGTGGATCCTGTAAACTTTGATAACCGGGGCTCATACACAAAGTGGATTCTTTGTGCGAGAAGTTGATGGGGACGCCTGTCCTTTTCGGGCGTTTCATTAATTTAGTGTGTACATGGGTGATTCCATAGCGGGTGATTCCGCAAAATGCATATTAAATTAATAAACGTTTATGAGTTTTGAGTGCGCACTCGTAATAAATTAAGGTTAGGATTTATTTCTAACCAGTTGATTTATTTATGTAGCTGAAGACTGTTAGGTATTCACTTTTTTTGGTTTAATTGTATTATTTTACTAACGATTGTGAATGCTTCAGTTGATGTGTAGAGATAGCAGCAGTGGCGGAGGAAAGCATTGGAGGATAGCGAGTATTCGATTTATGGATTATATTTTGATAGGCGCCACACCTATATTTTGTTATGACTATTTATTGAGGCATCGATTATTTATTATTATTTTGTATGCGCATGGGCGCACGGTTATGTTATTTCTATTTGGACATTGTATTGGGTGTGCTAGACTCTTTGGGCACCGTCCATTAGCTTTATTCCTATTTTTGTGTTAAAGCAAACTCAAAAGCTAAAAGCTTGTTATATTTTTGTAAATTGGGCTATTATTGAGCATGAAGATGAAATATACATAAAATACATGCTTTGTGAAGCGCTCACACAAGGCATGGGGGGAGATTGCACCCAATTGGTCTCTTGCTCTTATCGTTCATGCTTTTTACCTTGTAACTTGTGCAAAAAATAGAGTTCATTGTTCTTGGGGACCTTCCGGCATTCACTACGCGAGCACGCAGTGTCTGATCTGCGCACCAGTGGTATCAGAGCTGAGCTGAGATCAAGAGCTTCCAATCGCTACCCATCTTGTGCGAAGGCGGAGCTCCTAGAACGATCGGGCTCTACGGTCAATCTCGTCGTGAACCGTCGATACAGGCAGACTTCTGGCGATCAAGAACCCCTGTTTCTATCATTAGATCGTGAAGGACCGGGCTACAAAGGCGGAGGACCACTCCTACATCTCCTTTATCAAGACGTGGACAACCAGAGATAAGCTCATATTTTCCATAGCTAAATAAGCTTAAACCTCAAAGTTTAAAAGCTTTAGTTAAATAACTTAAGCTTTATAAAAAAAAATCGAATCGTAGAGAGGACGGCGGGCTGTACTGAGGGCCGCAAATTGTGCCGTGAACATCCTCTTGTCCTCCAAATCGTCGTCGACTCAGAAGCACTAAGCTTCTTACTTCCCTGAGTCATCTAAGGCAAATCACTTCTACAAGTCACAAACTCCAGGTCACACCCAACAAAATCAAGTTCAGCAAGTACTTTTAGATCAAGTTCTGCAAGTTCCATAAATCGAATAAGTTCTGCAAGTCTGCAACTTTGCAAGTCACATAAGTCTGCAACTCTGCAAGTCAGACTAGTCAACTGGAGTCAGAACTGACTTATGTTCAAAACTCCTAGAAGGACTGTTCCTGCGCAGAAACTCTGAACTGCAAAGTTGTTCGTTGGAAGGTACTCTACCCATACGTAGGTTTGCTGAAGCATTTTCAGCATACGAAGAAGGATAAAACGTAGATTTTTTGAAGATTGTGAAAGCCATACCCAAAAACACATAAGCCTTGTATTCCCGAACTTGAGCTACACTCATCCCGCTAACTTGATTTTGAGTGAGAAATGTCTTTTGAGTTTTGCAGGATGACGAAATCCACCGAGAAATATGCCTCTTGGCATCATGAACCCTCCACACCACCATGGCACGCGCATTCGCGCTAAACACACCATTTTTTAAAAATAAACCCGCCGTTCACTTAGCACGCGCTAAGTGTGCTAAAGAGGCACTTTAATATTTTTAATTACAATGAACCAGCCGTCACAAGAGCACGCGCTGGCAAAAAAGCGCTTCACATCACCTTAATTTGTAATCAATGAATTTGCATTTAGAGACCCAGTCTGGGTATCGAAGTCCGGGATTCGAATTAAAGCACTGCTTTCACCTAATAATTGGTAATTAAATTTTTAAGAAGGAACCGCCATTTTCTTGCTAAGGTTTATCACTTAATAAACATTCACCCATTCTTAATAATTTATTAAAATGAACCTCTCATTAAATTAATTCCCCCTCACTACACTTAAATCCTTTTTTTTTTAATGAACCCGGTTTCGTGGGATGGGTATGCGCAGTCTTTGGAGTTGTCTCCATGGTCAAACACCGGTTTATCAACGATGTGGTCTTGATGTGTGTCGGTTGTTGTGATGTTTTGGTTTAATGTCTTTGATCCGGTTAAGGGTACGGTGTGTAGTTTTTTTTTCTTTATTGCCTGATACGGGGTTTTGGGTGTTTGTATGATGCATAGCATGAAGCTTTCGGTCGCATGTCTCAAGGTCATGTCGAATTTTTTCTAGGCTGTGCTTTGCTTGGGGATACTTGGTCGAGTCACGTTTTATCGTTTTGGTTGTTCTCTTATCCTTGTTTTTTTGTCTATTGCTTTTCAGGCATTCTCCTTGATTGTCTGTGTTTGTGGTGTGTGTGTAACCATCTGAATGGTGCCTTCTCACGCTCCTCCCCCTATCCAGTATGTCCCACTAGTTAGTCGGGATTACTCTTCCCTACTCACTTTTGAGCCTCTCACGAAGGCGGGACTCGCTGCTTTTGTGGCTATCTCCTTTCCATTGCTTCCCGAGGATCCATCGCTGTGTGACGAGTTTCTGGCCTCCTACAGCAAGAAGTCGGGACTGGTCCAGGGTATTTCTATGACTTTGACACCTCGAGGTCTAGGGAAGGCTTTGTCTCTTCCCTCCAAAGGTGAACCCTTTGTTACCACTTGCCAGCTTTTCTCTAATGAAGAGATTTTGAAGCTATTACAAAAACAGACAAGGGAAATGCTGGATGTTAAGAAGGCGATAAACTCTTCATGAGTTTCCTTTTCCATGATCACTGATCCTGTGTGGAAGATGGTCTGTCAGTTTCTCCAAGACAGGTTTATGCCTGCCAAAATGCCATCCCAATACTTGTCCAAAGAGCTTTTCACAGCTTCATGGATGGTGTTGAAAGGAGTCGCTATTGATTGGAGCACTTACCTCCTCACTAAAATGGATCAACATTTCGTCAAAGTCACCAGGGGTAATGTTACCAATGTCACCTATGGATCGTACTGGTCTGCCTTCTTGACCTACTCAGGTTTATAGAAGAGTGTGTCTCCACCTCCTCCATCAGATCCAGTATCTCCTCCTCCACCTTCAGATGAGTCAGAACCCATTGATATAGAGGATGACGATTCTCCGCCTCCCCTGGTCATATAGCGCAAACGCTTGAAGCGGGTAGTAGATAAAGCTTCTTCAGTTCTTCTTTCAGTGCCCATTCCTGCTACCTCTGGCAGTGATCTCCCTGGTTATCTCACTTGTAATAACCTATTCAGAGCACATCGCGAAGGTTCATTGGACATCTCAGTTCCCTCACTGCACAGTCTAGTCTCAGGATATGCAATTCCTTTCTTGTGTAAAGTCATTCAGAGTTCCATTGAATTGTCAGTGATAGCCTGTGTTCAACAACTGTACGCTTCCTTTTATGAAGAGCTGATGCAGTCTAAGGACCAGTTGCATAAGGCAACATCCAAGTTAACCTCTGCTAAGGATACCCTAGCAGATTTGTTTAAGCAGATGGAACAACAAACTCAACTGGTTGCAACCCAAAGAGATGAGATATCTTCTTTGAAGATTTAGTTCTAGAGGCACAATCAGAGGTTACTAGCCTTTCAGAGGAGAAGGAGAGGATGTCCAGAGAAGCGCAGGAGTTCCAAACTCTTTTAGATGACAAACTTTCCGCCTTACAGACTGCTACTGACACAGTGGACTCCCAAGCTTCCCAAATCAAGCAGTTGCAAGATCAACTGGCAAAGTCACGGTCTGTTCCTCCAAGCCCTAATGTTCCCTTGATTCCTTCTCTCTCACAGCAGGACTTGGCTGCTCTCTTCAGAGATAGGCTACCTTGTGTCCTCTATTCCAAGATAGAGTGGAAAGATTGCAATCCAGGATGGATTTGTTATGGTCTACATTTGAGCAGTTTTAGGAATATGTTCCACTAGACCATTCTTTCTTTATCCACTACCACTTACAGAAGTTGGCCTTCTACATGAAGCTTTCCACGATGGATTTACCTCTTCCTGAGGATGGATGGAGTGGGGCTTGGTCTGCTGAGTTGTTGACAGAGGTGGTAAGGATGGTGTTTGAAGATTTTGTCACGACAAACACCATGTTGATGTCATACATGTATCTACGAGGAGACTTGTTAATTCTAGATGAGGTGGATATGGCATGGTATGTGGGAGACGTGGTTCTACAAGCTGTTTTGTATGTCAACCATTTGGAGTTGCGTATAGCTGACATGTTCCAGAATTACTCCTCCAAAGTGGCTGATTGTCCTGATAATTCCTGGCATACCATGATTGATTCTGTGGTCCTGAATCAAAGACAGAACACAGCCCCTACCTATGCCTAGAGTACTAATCAACTGAGGGTGGATCTCTTAGCTTATCTTTCAAAACATAATCTGTTTGATTCTACCTTTTTTGATGCCTATCATAGAAGATCTCTCTTAGGACCTTCTGTTCCTACCCTCCTGTATTACCAAAAAATGGCTCACCGATATGATCTATATCTTTTCCTTTGTCAATCTAATTCCACAACTATTTTACTCCTTCTTTTCCAACCTTCATCTTTTCCTCATATTCCCATTTTTACGTACTGTTCCTTAATTGAGGATCGAGTATTTTCCCCTTCTCCACCATGTCCTTCTCCATCCATTCATGTACCTTCCACCTTTTCTATTTATCAGTTAACACCCTTCCTTACTGATTCCCTCCAAATTTCTGCCACTCCTTCTTTAAAATCTTCTTCCTTTTATGATTTTGCCTACCCCTCTCTTCATCCACTTTTCCTTATTCCACTTCCCTCTCCTAACACTTCTATATCTCAACCACCTCAGTTGGTTAGTGACTATGATAGGTTTAATCACCAGATTTCCAGAAGAAGGGAATGGAGCTTGAATGATTCCCTTACAGGACCTCAGATAAACTGGCCAGTAATTCCAGGAGAATGGACAGCTGTGCCAGCCAAGCTTATCAGAACTATATTCATTTTGCTCAGCAATATTCACAGTCTGCAGATCCTTTAGTGAGATTAACTGCTCACTTTGCTTGGTACTTAGCGTATATGCATAGGCACTCTCATAATGATTCAAAGCCTATTCCAAAGTTGTGCATGAATGTCAATGTGAGTATTGATTCCCAGCAGCTGGATATATTGTATTTTCATGCCCTTTGTTTGCCTAGCAGATACCTTGTCCTCTTGGAAAGGATGTGCTGTCTTCAGTTTTTTCAGAATCCTCCCAAAACATTTGTAGATGAATCCTTGTCTATGGATCATTTCCGCAATCATCAATCTTTCAAGAGGGATCATCTTCATTGATACCTTTTCCAATGTGTGGTGGATGATTTTTAATGAAAATCTCTCTTTTTGGAGGAGTCATTCAGATGGTTGTGTTGTGTGTAGTGTTTGTGTTGTGGGTTCATTTATGTAAAACGAACGTGGTGGTTTCCTATTGGATTGGATTTCGTGCGAGCTACATTTTGGATAATTATGGTGATGGGGTCGTGGTTGGAGAGTTGAAGATGCTAATGCAGAAGAAGAAGAAGAAACCTCTTATATCCTTTACACATTTGTTGTGATTTCTAGTTTGCTAAGAAGTGTTAATATATAAAGGGTTTTCCTTTCGTTGTATTTTTATACTAGATACAGGTTATAAGTTGGGGTCGTGATTGGATGGATTGTTTTTGAAGAGATATCGAAGATCAAAGTTGAGCTTTTGAATGAACTTGTATTCCCTTTTTCCTGGGTCACGAGGACGCTTCCTTATTAAGTGTGGGGATATGTTGAGTGTTGAAATGACCTATTTTTTGGCTGATTTTTGTTGTTTTTGAGAGCTGAATGGTTGATTTTATGAGATGATTGATTAGTTTGGAAGTGGTTTGAGAGTGTTTTGGATGATATTGATTGTGTTTTGGAAGTTCATGATGTTTATTAGTGGAGATGTGATGTTCTGATAGGTTATGATTGGTTATGTATACCTTCTGTATAACTTCTGTTTTGTTCTGATTGTCTTCTGTAAGGAGGGATGGAGTATTGATTGATGAAGATTGAGATATTGTGAAAGCTTATTGAATGGTTTTTGAGAGTTTGGAATGGTTTGAGTATGAGTTATGAGGTTTTGATGACCTTCTGTAACCTTCTGTAGGTCTTCTGTAGAGCTTCTGTCTCTGTTCTGTTCTGTATTGTAGCTGTTCTGGTACTGTTCTGTAGATTGTTCTGTATGCTTCTGTATGTGTTCTGATGGATGAGAGTGTAGCTTGGGAAAGTTTTCTAGCCTTGGAAAGAGGTGAATACAAGTTCAAAAGAGCTGAAAGAAGTGGAAGAAGCAGTTGCTAAAGACTCAAAGAGAAGACTGGAGTGAAGTGACAGTAGTGAGCTATGAAAAGACACTATAGTGGCTCTGGTGACTCTTCATATCAGACATACCTCTTGGGAGGGGTATCCACGACCTAAGAAGGATTATTGAGAGTGATTATGAGAGATTGTAGTGAGGATATGATGTATTATTGATGGAGAGAGAGAGAGAGAAAGTCAGAGATAGTAAATTCTACTAAACATAGTGATTGTATATGAGAGATTGAGAGAGAAGACTATGAAGATATTGAAGATGAATACTATGTGATGTATTTCCATTCAAAGATGGTGTATTTCTTTGCTTTATTTATTCTATTGATGGATTTTGTGAAGATATTGAAGAATATGGTTGATTCTATCAAATTCGTGGGAGATCTACATGATGCTGCATGAAGATTTGTTGTGCCTGGTGTTCTTTTCTTCATTGTGATCATATAAAACCTAATAAACAAGCTTGTTGATATTACAAGATAGATTTTCTTGCAAGAGAATTCCCTTTTCCTTGGTGTTCCTCTTGGGGCTCTAGTGTGTGCTGGTGGGATGCTAGGGGTGAGTGTGGTTGGTTCGGTGGGAGGCACCATGAGGGTAGGGATAGGGTGGATAAGGGCCTTGACTTTGCCTTCAAGGACAGCGGGCAATGTGATTTTTGATACCTATGTGTTGGAACCAGGCCCCTCTTCCCTCAGCGGGCTCAAGGCTCCCAGATCATCGGCCCTGCTCTGCTGCTCAATTGACCGGTGTGTAGCTTCGTCCAAGTTCCCTCCTCCTTCCTTCTTAGTTCCTCTTCTTCCTCAACAGCTTTCTTTGCCTTTCTTCTTCAGTTTTCCTGCACTCTTCCTTGAATTTCTCTTTTTCTTCCTTTTCTTTCCTTTTCCTCTCCTCGGCCTCTTATTTTGACACCTTTTTAGCCTTGTTGACTTCTTCCTTTGCCTTTTCTTCTTGATGTTTCTTCTTCTTCTCCCTCTCCTTGGCCTCCTTGAGGGATTCTCTTTTTGCCATCTTCAAATCCTCTTTCTCCTTCTTGCGGCCTTCATCCTACTTCTTTTTCTTTTGTGCCGTCTTCTTCTTGGGTTTCTTGGCCTGCTTTTTGCCCGATTGTTCTTCTTGTTCCTGCCCTTCCTCATTATTCTCGGTCCTGTCGGACCTCTCTTGGTCCTGGTGAGGGGGTGACCTGTCAAGCGTTTCTTCTTCTCCTTGTTCTGCACCATGTGTCTCCTTCACTGCCTCCTGGATGAGCGCAGTCAAAATGCTTCCATAGCCAAGAGGCCTTGGGTGAGGCCTTCTTTCTTTTTGTAGCCTTGGAAGCTGGGGACTCCCCATCTGCTGATGTACTTCCTAAAGCTAGTGCTTTAGCCGCTTGGTCAATGGTTTTGGGTACATATTCGTTCTGGTCGACTTCATCCAAGGTGTGAGCTGCTACATTCTCCAGCACACGCATGTTGATTCGATGCATTAAGGAGTTGTAGCGCTGGCTGGAGAAGAGCGTGTGTACTAGCTTCGCTTGTAGTCTGACTTCCGCATCAGGAATGCCATGGATGCTGATGCCATCATTAGTTAGCACATCCTCCCTTTTCATTTTCAGCATGGCATAAACATCCCCCTTATGCCTTTTCTCTATGTTCAGCTACAATCCCAATGCCTTCTCCACCAAGGCTGGGTTTAAGTAAACCTGCACCTGTTTAGCATTTTCTCCCCTTCCCACCGTCACGGTGCCACACTCCTGGTCATGGTTGTATGTCTTGAGAAACTCCACACACTTTGTGTGGTTAGGCTCTTGCGCAAATTTCTCAAGGTACTTGGTGAGGTTGCACTGCTTGATGACTCTCTTGGCCGCTTCCTCCTTGGCCACCACACCCTCTATGTTATGAATGGTTCGGAACTTGAGCTGGTTGTAGGCGCGGTTTTCAAGGGTGATGCGGTATTGCGTTCTTTCCTCCTCCGTGAATGGAAGTCGGTAGGCACGATCTTGCTGCGATATCTTTTGTTCCTGTCATGATCCCAAGTTTCCATTAGTTCTTTCAAAATAATAATTTGTTGGAAAAGTCATAATTTTTGGAAAAGAAAGACTCTATATGTTTATTGAATGAAAGCATTAAAATCCAATCCAATGTAGAATCTTCCCTTTAGAATTTAACTTTTTGCCCTTTATTTCAAAGTTCTTGTGCCATTTTTCCTACCTCACTCGTTGTTTATGTGTTTATGCGTTTTGCTTGATTTTCCTTGGTTTTAATTTGATTCACCTCACCCCCCTCCCTTTCCAGTTCGAGAAGAATCCTTCCTAGGATTGAAGGTTAGGAGGTCAAGGGCATTCTGTAATGAATCTAGGAGTTATTGGTGTAGGAACCAAGTGTAGAAATCGGGGTTGTACTCTAATTGAGCTTCGCAGTCTAGCTCAAAAGGTCGAATGCCCACGTGTGTGATGTAAGTGAGAACATCTGTTAGAAAGTCACCGGAAGCGACACGGCTAGCAATATGTAACTCTTCCTCAGTCAATAGGCGATTGAGGTAAGGGTGTCCTTTGATGTTCTCTTCCATGGGTCAGTCATGAAGAGTGGTTAACACTTTATACGAGGATGGTGCGATGTAAGTGGGGTCGTACTCCACTGTTTTGATTGTGTGGCGCTGCTCAGTGTTTGTCATGACTTGGCATCCTTCAAATTTCCATTGCAACCTAAGAGTGTAGCAGTGCCTCAAGAACGGGGATTCAGTATTAGCAAGTTTTGATAATTTTGCAATTTGTTGGTGAGTGATGGCAGAAGTGGTTCGCTGATCATGTGACATGATGAGGCACTGATTGAGGGCTTGCTCTTTGGAGATCTCATTGTTGAGAAATTCAGCAGCGGAGTTAGCTACTTTTGCAAAGGCAAGTTCAAATGTCTCCCAAGAACAAGGCATCGTACAAACTTCGGTTGCAAAGGGTTAGGCAATAGGCCTAAGTCCAAGCACTTGTAGCTCAGAGCTAGCTCTTTGAAAGTAAGTCCCATCAAGGTTTGCAATGCTTCCATGAGAGGTAGTTGTGACAATAACATTGATAGAACCATTGGGCATATGAGCATGGATAAGTATCCTATGGGAGGTTCTAGTTTTGCCAGTGGAAAGTCTCTAAAGAGACATTTTCCATCTTTAAATGAGTCATGCTTTTGAGTAGATGTTGTTCCTATCACTAAGAGCATGGTTTCTATAAATAGGCAATTGTAGAGTGGACAAGGCAAGTAAAGACATCTCGTGCAGAGAAGATGCGGCATGCCAAAGGGCCATGTGTACTAAATAGAAGCCATAAGGCTGTGAGGCCATCTGGTAATAGTGATAAATCCATAGTGAGTCCATTGGACCAATGTGGGTAGTCGAGGCAGCCTAATAATGAAAGAAGGAATGTGAGATGGGGTTGGAAACCCAAGATCTCTCAAATTGTGGTTGGTGCATTAGATACAAGGTAAATAACACCATGCAGATATATTGTGATCAATTCCCATGTAGGTGTAATAAAAGGCCATAATGATATATCTGACAATATGCACTGATCTAGGATATGGTAATGTAATGGATCTTGGATTGAAACTCTGCCTAGTTTGGGTTGCAACACTACGACTTATGCCAAAACCCAAATAGGGAAGGTTTGAATGAGCACCAAGCTATGATTCTTTCTGCTGAAGGAGCCTCTAAGCTGCTTGAATGACCAGCTCATTTGGATGACAATAAATGTGGGACATGCAAGCCCAATGATGTCATTAACCTAGCCTATGGTACCCAAGGAAGGATAGGCCATATCGAGGTCATATCAGTAGAAAGGCTTGGGCTAGTGGATTTACAAGAGCCCAAGATCAAACCTTGAGCTGCGTGGCATGAGTAGCATGGGGCTAACCATCCTATTGTATGCTATCCTTGGTATCCTGGTTAGTTTGATAGGATGTGGTGTATATGCCAAGAAGACCATGTATTGTATGGATTGGAATGACCTATCCATTTTAGGCCAAGAGGGTCATTTGTCTATGTAGTGAGGGTGCATCTTACGGTTTTCAATTTTAGTGCTGTGCTAGACAGATTACGTGGAACCGAGGGGAGCCTTTGCTACATGGAGGAGCTTCTTGTGGCCATTCTAGGTGGTTTCGCCCCCTTACCAAGTCTTTTCCCTTTTCCCTTAAGCAATTAATGATATATGTGTACATAAGGGGTATTTTCTTTTTGTTTTTTGGGGACTAGCAATCAAGGCATGAAGTCCCAGGTTTAGGTTAGGCATGTCTAGGGGAGGTCTAAGCAGTTTTTGCCTCCTGCAAAGTCATTGCCAGGCATTGAAAGACCTGTCTGGGAGTTCTAGTGACCATGTTCTGTTGACCTATTAGGTGGCTGTTCTAGGAGGCTGTTCTAGGAGTTCCTGTTAGTGTGAGGTAGCTAAAAAAGCCTGCTTGACAAAATGATGATACAAAGGAAAAAGCCCTAAATATTTGGAAGAAAATATATGAATATATCGAGGTGTGTAAAAAGGGGTTCTAGGCCCTCTAAAAATAGAAAAGGAAGGAAATAAAAATCCTTGAGTAGTTGTTCCATCGCCTTGTGAAGGCCTGGTAGGTTCCTAGGGACGAGATAAGACACGAGGCCGATGCCTTATCTTCTTGGGGGTGGCATCTTGCCAAAAAAAATTATATTAAAAAAAGAGAAGGTTGGAACGAAAATAAAAGTGAGCGTAAAAAAAGGATTAAGTGTCACCTTGCGAGGGCTTGTTAGGCTCTTGGGTACCGAGATAGGACCTGAGGTCGATGCCTTGTTCTCCTTGGGTCACTATGCTTAGCTCCCTCCTTTTTACACTCCCAAGTATGGAAAATAAAGGGCTAAAAGGAGAATGTGCAAAGAGAAAATATTTCTTTATCAGAATATAGGAGTCCTCGCCTAGTAGGAACTCCTAGTTGAGTTGTCCTCAGTTAGGTCGGTAGTTCAAACCACCACTTAGAGCGACCTCTTTGGTAGCTCTTTTTGGCTTGGTTGTGTTGGAGCAGTTGGTTAGTGACTAGTCTTGGCCTTTTGTTGGATTATGCTAGGCCTACTCCTCGTGGATTTCATGCCTTGGTTTTGTCAAGGGGTAGGGTGAAAGCTGTGATGTGTTTTGTTGAGTATTTTTTATATTAGCTTGATGCTCTTTGTGATTGTATTGATGTGGAGATTGGTTCATGGGATTCAACAGGCTGAGTTGCCCTATCTTGTGGTTGCCAATGAGAGCTGGATTTTAGGACCCGAGTTGGATGTGTTCTTGGAGTGCTGGAGCCTGTTTTGGAGCCAAAAAGTGCACGAGAGGCGTTAAAGAGCCAATTTTCATGAAAAATCAAACAGTGGCGGATGGCCAAGCTAGAGTTTTCCTAGATGCATTTTGATGTTAGGAATCCAGCACAAGTCTCGGTTATGCCATTTGACCCCCCATTTAATCCCCACAAGGTTTGGCATTATAAAGTAGCTATTGGATCGAGAAGCCGTAAAGTATGTGGGAGAGGCCATGTTGATGGAGTTCGATGCCACGAAGCCGCCTGTCCAGTGTCGGATTGCAAATTGGAGTTCGTTTGGCCCCTCAAAATCGAAATATCCACTTGTGGGATAGTGTGAACATAAAAAGATGAACCGGTTATTTTAATGTTTAAAATCTTAGGCTTAATAAAAGCCTTGAAACTAATGCAAAAACTGTCGAATAAAGGGAAGCGTCAATGCAACTCCTCATTTTTGCTCGATGCCTCTCCGATTCAAACCTTTAAACCCGTTTGGAGAGAGAGAGAGGGAAATTCTCGATCAGGGCAGAGAGAGGAACAATATGGCTGTAAGCTTGCTTGTTTTAATGGAGGATTTAAAAATCTCATTTTTTATTCTTTCTCTCTCCTCCCTCTCTCTCCCCTCTATGGGCTGCTCATGTGCATTACCTTGAAGGAGGAATCGAGGAGGAGATTGAAGCAAATGATGATGGAGATTAATGGAGATGCTGAAGCTTGATGTGTAGCATGGAATTGAGAGTAGTGGAGGCTCCGTTCATTGGTCACGTAGTCATTTAATGCATCTCAGGTTTTGTAGAAATATATGGTATGACTATTTTTAATGAAGAAAATGAGGTTTTTTTGACATTTTATGATAGAAACGATGTTCTTATGCGATGAAAATTAATTGCCTGAGTGCTGGTTGCATCATTTTCAATTGTTGTCTATTGAAAAATTCTGATTTCATAATGATTTGCATGCGCTATTTAAATCCCGCAAAACCTGAAATGCGGTTTTTAAGGGTAAAATGATGGTTTTGTCGTTTCGGGTGGATGCAATGTGTTCCTATGGGGAAAAATGGAAAATGAAAATTGTATTTTAGTATACTAGAACGGGTGGCATGAAAAATTTAGAAAATAATATTGACTATTATCAAATAAATGATTAAAAAATAAGAAAAAAGGGGAAAAATAGGAATACGCTTCATAAAAATAAGAAAAAATACAATGAGTGTTTGTGAATGTATGGTAGTGGCGGAGCATGAGTTTTAGCCTCAATTTTTCCTATCTCTTTATCAAAGTTCATGATTTATCACCTTTCCTATATTAAAACATGACAAAATGAACCCCTACACCTATGCAACGGAAGCAGTACCTAAAAGTAGGGGGTGGGGTGTCTGAATGATGTGATTTGTGTGTTGTGTATTGCTGATTTTACTAATGTATAGCATGATATAGGGTTCTTTGTATTTTAATCAAGAGGATAGTAGCATGAGTGTTGTCTCGGTGGTATCCTTATATCGCTGCAATGAGTTAGTAAAGGAGCATTGGAAAGCCTGGTTGTGCATGACATGTCTTTGATTGAAAATTATTGTTGAGCACATTAAGATCATCCACTTTTGCATGTGCATATCAACCATGGTATCGAAATATGAAGAACTGGATGCATAGCACCTATTTTTCGTTATGATGACCTATGCTTGAGTGGGAAGACGACCTAAGCTATAGGCTAGTTGATCGTTTTCTTGGGGAATTATTTGGTAAGGACACATGGTATCTCCTAGTATATGTTTAAAATGAAAGAGTGGAGCTTGTCTTGTGTGTACTTTATGTTGGAGCAACACATCTTGGGGCCAATCCTCGAGGTGTAGGAGAGTTGCAGTGGAGCCGCGACAATTAGCCGAGAGGTGCTTCCTTAGGTTTGTGCTACGAGGCCCTATGCCTATATGTTATGGCCAGTCATTAGTAGGGTGTTCGTCGATCACTTGTGCACTGGGTTAGTCTTGTGACTCAATTGGCATACTGCTTTCTACTTCTGAATACTTGGGACACTAGAAATGCCAGGTTGAGTTGAGTTCAATGTACAGGGTTGTGGTTGTGGTTGATAGATCTGTTGTGGTCGTATGGGTTGGGTACATTTTGGATCAATTGGTTTCTCATTCCTAGTTGGCTTATTGTCTTGTCAAGATGATCTGGAAGGTGGTGTTTGAGGGACATGTGTGTCATGCTTAGCCTTGGTAGGCAACAAAATCCATTTGTTGCCTTCGTAGTAGCCTTGAGCATGTAATAGGGCTTTGGGGGTTGTTTGTCTACTTGTGTAGTGCTAGCTTTGTCTCCTAGGATTAGGACACGAGGTTATGGGATTGTGAGTTTGTGTGGATTGGCTCCTAGATGGTGGTGATTTTTATTTGGGTACCCACTTGAGTTTCTTCTCACTGGTCTCGGGTGTCTTTATGGGGGGTTGCGGGGCTGGTTTGCTTTGGTGGGGTGGGACAAGTCACGACCCCCCTCCTTAGGCTTGGCACTAGGTTCTTCTATCAGTGGCACTGCGAGCTTAAATTGAGCCATGCTACCCTTGTTGAAAGCTCTCACTATTCAAACATTGCCAATGGTAAGGTGAATACGCTATGAGTTGTAATTGACATTGTAGCATGCTTGTTTCTTGAATGTGCATCCTAGTAGTGTGTCCTTATCGGTAGCCTTAGTGTTAGGCAACACTTAGAAGATCATTGGTAGGTTTTGAATCTTGATAGAGGCCTCTCTTTTGCACTTTCCCAATAGTGAGTAAGATTGCCCCCCAAATGGGCTAAGTTTAGTGTTAGTACACTGCAACTGAGGTTATTGATTAGTGAGGGTCCAATGGTCATGTGTAAGAATATTAAAGTTAGCTCCCTCATCAATGAGTGCATCAAAGGCATGCATCTTCAAGTGGGCAGTGAGACCGATATGCAGAGGTAGGCATGTGCTATTACTTCCTCATCCTTGTCCTCTATCTAAGTGATGGTGGCAACTCTTGCATTCATTGGTGGTTCTAGCATTGGAGGCTTGTGTAGCGGATGCATTGGAGGGTAGTACTTCTTGAGGCAACTGCCATCAAAGAATCTTATGCTCTCTCTATCTAAAGTCTTGAGCTCTACATTGTTGGTTTGACTAATGTTGTGGACCTTGAAAGGTCCAAATCCTCTAAACTTCATCTTTTTCTTATGGGGCCCTTTACAGAATACAGTAGCATTAGACTACTTGAATTCGCATTGTTTGACATGTTTGTCAAACTAGTTCTTGTGTCTTGCCTTTTGGCCAATCAATGCATGGGTCAATAGGATTTGGGCCTCAGATAGGCGTTCTAACTTTACCAGGCATTCCATCCATGCTTCCTTTCCATCCCATCTCTCTTAGATTGCTGCTCTCTCAAGCTTGGAACAAAGAACTCCACTAATAGTTTTGCTTCAGTCCCATAGGTAAGTTTGAATGGTATTTACCCTACATCCATCTTATAAGCTATTATATAGGTCCATAGTGCTGCCATGAGCTTATTGTGCCAGTTAGTGTGTGAGGTGGAGACTACCTTAGTCCTGATATTTACTAGGATCTTATTTGTGGATTTCACCTAACCACTAGCTTGAGGGTAGTATAGTAAGGATTTCCTATGGATAATGAAGAAGGTGGATAGAAAATGGGTAATCACTTCATTAATGAAGTGTGTGCCTTGATCACTAACTAGTTTGATGGGGTAGCTAAATCATGAGATCACCTACTCCAAAAGGAACTTAGTCGTGGCCCTAGCATAATTCTTCCTACTGGTTCAAGCTTCCACCCATTTCTTGTGATAATATATTGCTACAATTATGTACTTCACTTGTGAGTATTGCACTGTGGGGTTGATCAACCAATGAAGTTAGTTTTCCATTTTTCAAAGGATTGTCATGCTATTACTAGGGTCAACTCCATCTTGTCCTTATGGATGGGGATTTTGTTAATTTGGCACTCGCCGCAATGCTTTAGGAACTTATCTGCGTTGCAAAAGAGCGTGGGCCACTACAGTTGAGATTGCAACAGCTTGCATGTTGTAGTGTCTCCGCTAAAGCTTCCTCCAGTAATTCCACCATGCGCTTCAGCAAGTACATCATGCATCTCATGCTCACACACACATCTTTGCAATAACCCATCTTGTTCTAGATTATATAGTTGGCTAGCTATTAAGTAATAGGGTTAAATCTTGAGGATAAGGTGCTTTATCCTAGCCCGCTCTATAGGTATTTTAGGTAATCCATGCTCTAGGATTTGGACTATGTCATTTTCCTAATACAGTATTAGATCGGCCCTAAACAAGTCTCTTTCACTAGACATGTTGAAAAGATGCACAACAGGTAGGTTTTCTATGATGCCCTATTCAGTAGCTTCTCCTATGGGTGTGTAGGACATATGGTCTACTAGGTAATGCTGCTTAGCCTTGCATACAACCATAGAGAATTAAAAATCTAGAGGAAAAAGTAACCATCGAGCTATGCGTCCCTTGTAGCGCAAGGTTTGTTCACCAAATAAAGCAAAGCTTGATGGTCAATGAAGAAGGTGAAGGAGGGCGTAGCCCAAAGATAATGATAGAACTTCTTTATAGCAAAAACTATAGCTAAGACTTCCCTTTTCATTGTGGAGTAATTCATCTCCATATCGTGAGTTGTCTGCTACCAAAGCTCACATAAGATAATTGAGATTATGTTCACCAAGTTGGCACAAAACAGCTCCCACAGTGAACTTTGATACATCAATGTGCACGTGAAATGTCATGTTTCAATCCGGGGCTTGTAGGATCAGTGCGATTGTAAAAGCCTTCTTTAGTTCCTCATAGATAGGCATTCCTCAGTCCACTCAAACACAATCAACAATTTGTAAAGGGGTCTAGCAATTAATGCATAGTTTAGAATGAATCATTGATAGTATCATGTGTATGCTTGGACACACTGAACTCCCTTATAGTTCGTGGATGGTGGTAAATCAACAATGACTTGACTTTGGAGAAGTCTGTGGCAATGCCATTCTTAGACACTATGTGTCCTAGGATACATCCGTGTTGAAAGGTGAGAAGGATCGAAGCTTGCAAGCGAGCTATGGCAGGAGAGCAAGAGCAAGAAAGAGAGAGACAAGAAATGGGAACTCCAACAGTCACAATGTGTGACCGGGCCTTCCTTTATTCAAACTGTCACTAAAAGAATAAAGAATAAAGTGACATGATGGGCGCCCGCCACCTGCAGTGTGCAGTGGCGGGTACTGTCAGTGTAGTAATACACGGGGCGGCACGGCGGAGGTGCCTTTACCCCCAACAACCTCCCACTTAAAGGCGAATCTGCCCTAGTGAGAGAGAAAAGAAAAAAGAAAAGACAGAACAAATGTACATAGGTACAAGGGATGAGGAAAGGCAACATCTCATCCTATGCCCATCAATCTCCCGAGGAAGGCAAAGCGCTCAGTAGTGAGGCTTTTCGTGAGCAGATCTGCAGGATTCTCGTTAGTGGAGATCTTGACAAGGTCAATAGACTTGTCCTCCACAACACCACGTATGAAGTGATACCTCACCTCAATGTGTTTTGTCTTCGCATGGAAGACCGGATTCTTAGCCAACTGAATGGCACTCATAGAATCCGAATGCAGTATAGGTATAGCATCAATCCCAAGGTCAGCAACTAGACGGCCTAGCCATATGGCCTCCTTGCAAGCCTAAGTGGCTGCAACATACTCGGCCTCAGTGGTAGACAAAGCCGTACACTTCTGAACCCTGGACATCCAAGAGACAGCCCCTCCAGCATAGGTGAATACATAGCCAGAAGTGGACTTCCTACTATCTGCATGTCCTACATAATCAGAGTCAGGGTACCCCACGACACCTGTATCTTGGCTGCCATAGCAAATACACATATCTGCTGTGCCCTTCAGGTACCTCATGATACCCTTCACGACATCCCAATGTCTGCTGCCAGGTGTAGCCATATAGTGTGCCACAACACCAACTGCATGCGCAATATCTGGACGAGTGGCTATCATGGCATATATCAAACTACCCACAGCTGAAGCATAAGGGATCTTGGCCATCTCGGCCCTCTGCTCATCTGTCTGTGGACAATCGGTCTGTGATACCTTCACATAAGAAGGTAATGGACAGCCAATAGGCTTTACGTCCTGCATGCGGAAGCGCTCAAGGACTTTATGAATGTACTCCCGCTGTGAGAGATACAAAATCTTCTGATGCCTATCGTGCTTAATGCACATCCCAAGTATATGTGAGGCCTGTCCCAAATCCTTCATCTCAAAGCTCTTCTTCAGCTGAGATTTAAGAGCATCTAGCTCATCATGAGCTTTCCCTGCTATCAGCATATCATCAACATAGAGTACCAAGATAAGCAAAACTGCCATCACAGGCTTTCTTCGTGTAAAGACACGGATCCATAGCACTCTTGCTGTAGCCCTGTGACTGCATAAAGGCATCAAACTTATGATACCATTCCCTAGGTGCCTGCTTCAAGCCATACAAGCTCTTCTTCAACTTGCACACTAGGTGCTCTTTGCCAGGTTCTGCAAAGCCCTTAGGCTGATCCATATAGATCTCATCATGCAAGTCCCCATGTAGAAAAGCCGTCTTGACATCCATCTGATATAGATCTAAGTCAAGCTGTGCAACCAAAGCCAAGACTAAGCGCAGGGTGGTCATCTTAACTACAGGAGAGAAGACCTCATCAAAGTCCACACCATGTTCCTCCTTAAAATCCTTTCCTACCAATCTAGCCTTGTATGCCGGCTTGGGGTGTCCAGGGGTACTTTTTAGCTTGTACACCCACTTGCATGGCAAAGCCTTCTTGCCCTTAGGCAAGGCAACCAAATCCCAAGTCTCATTCTTATGCAAGGAGTCTATCTCAGACTGCATAGCCCTCTCCCAGGAGTGACTGCCACCCCTGTGCATAGCCTCATCATAAGTGAAAGGCTCTCCTGCATCTGTAACCAAAACATAATGCATAGAGGGCTGAAATCTGTCAGGTGGACGTCTGTCTCTAGCAGACCGTCTCACCGCAGGCTCTGCTGCCTGTCTAACTACCTGTCCAACACCCTGGCCCTGTGGAGGAACCGCTGCAGGCTGTACTACTGGCTGTGCTGAAGCTCTAGGCTCCTCCTGAAAGATCACTCTGCGGATCTCAACCACCTTCTCAGGCTGCCTGTGCATCTTGTCTTCATGGAAGATGACATCATGACTGCGTACTATTTTCCGCGCCTGTAGATCCCATAGGCGATAGCCCATCTCTCCTGACTCAACATAGCCAAGGAATGTGCATTTAATGCTCTTTGGATCCAATTTACTCCTCTTTTCCTTGGGCACATGGTAGAATGCCTCACATCCAAAGACACGGAGATGCACATAAGAGGGTGGCTTACCAGCCCAAACTTCCTCTGCAACCTGGAAATCCAATCCACTGGAAGGTGATCGTTTTATGACATGCACTGCCGTACTAACTGCCTCAGCCCAAAAACTCTGGGGTAGGCCTACATGGCTAAGGATAGAGCGCACACGCTCCTGAATAGTCCTGTTTATGCGCTCAGCCAAACCATTCTGGGGTGGGGTGTAAGGGGCGGTCAACTGACGCTTAATACCACTGTCATCACAAAACTGCTCAAAAGCATGCGAGACATATTCTCCCCCATTGTCAGTCCTAAGGAATTTTAGCCTTTACCAGCCTATACCCAGTCTGGTTCTCAACAAGAGCAAGCCAACGCTGAAAGACTGCCAAGACATCAAACTTTTGCTTTATGGGATAAGCCCACACTTTCCTAGAAAAATCATCAATGAAGGTAACAAAGTACTTCGCGCCACCCATAGACATGCAAGGCATAGGCCCACAAACATCGAAATGCACCAATGCCAAGGGCTCACTCATGCGTGGTCTACCCGATTTCTTATGCGTAGACCTATTCTGCTTACCATAAAGACAATGATCACACGAGTCAAAACATGCATAATCCAAAGGCAGAAGATACTGCAAACCAGATAACATTTTCATTCCCTTCAAAGACATGTGCCCTAAACGAGCATGCCAAAGTGATACATGTGGGATAGAACCCACTGCCAAAACATGGTCAACTGAAGACCCAGATACAACAAGAGGATAGAGGCTGCCAACCTTGGCGCCTCTAGCAAGCACAAGTTTGCCACGAGTAATCTTCCAGGCAGAATCCCCAAAACATACATGAAATCCTGCATCATCCAGCTGTCCTGTAGACATAAGACTGCGCGTAAGCACAGGTACATGACGTACATCCCTAAGCAAAAATGAACTGCCAGTAGAAAACTGCAACTGAATATCACCCATGCCCACAATGTCAAGAGACTTGTCGTCTCCAAGTCTGACTGAACCAGATATAGTGAGGTAAGAGTGGAACCACTCACGGTAAGGCGTCACATGGAAGGATGCTCCTGAATCCAATAACCAGCACTGTGCATACATACTAGATGTCTCAGTCAAGTGTGAAGCATTAGAAGAACTAGCTGCAAGTATAAACTCATCACCACCATCGGACTCCTCAGTCTGCGTGACATTAATTTCCTCAATCTTGATGCTGGACTTCGCAGGTACTATGCTGCGATCAGAGGACTTCTCCTGCACTTTATCTTTCCCCTTATCCTTGCGCTTCTCATTGCGCAACTCATGACACTGTGGTCTAATATGGCCCTTTTTCCCACAATGATGACAAATGACATTTGCATTGCACCCACGTGACTTACTACGCGACTTGCCACGAGATTTAGACCGACCCTTTTGCGAGTCACGGCCACGGATATTACCACGATTATTCCTGTCATTCCTGCCTCTAACTGTCAAAGCATGACTACCACGAGAGGCATCCAAGTTTTTGCGATTCACCTCTTCCTGAACAAGAGCACTCTCAACATCTGCCAATTTTAGAGTAGCACTAGAGGCACAAAGAGCAGTGCGGAATACATCCCATTACTCATTCAAAGTCCCAAGCAAGAAAAGAGGAGTTACTTCCTCTCCAAAGGTGATATCCTGCGAAGTCAGGTTCTTCAGTATAGCATGGAACTGGCTCAAGTGAGCAGACATAGTCGCATTATCCTTCATGCGCAGATCCATAAGTTGCTTCAATCAGTACATCTAACTCGCCGGACTTTTCTTATCATAAAGATTTTTGATCTTATTCCATAGATCCCATGCACTCTGTGCTTCCTCAAATACATTATAATGTACCTGTTCAATACAATCGTGGACTTGCATAGCTCATCAAGTTCAAGCCAGTCGTCATTGTCCATAGTTTCAGGCTGCTCCCCACTCAACCGAAGTGGCTTAATTTGAGATTTCTGCACCAAGACCTGCCAAATTTGACTCTTCCAATAAGAGTAGTTGGTACCATCCAACTTTGTAATGTTAAAGATGGCACTATCATGCGAAGATGATGCCATTATGCAGGCTGGAAATGCCCAAACAGTCCAAAATTGCTTGTTGTTTAACTGCAGAAACTGCCCAAAAATGACCAAAACGGGGTCCAAAGGGCGAGGAAAGTGTGCCAAAAGTTGCTGCCCACTTAGTACTAGGTGCGGTACACCAAATCAGGATATTTCAGCATGAAAAGTACACCTCAGTCCACCAATAAATGCTTGCTGTAATAAATTGCAGGTATGCAGTCTAGAGAGCAAACAGAACCAAAATAGGATTTAATGTTAAGCAAACAATGCTAGGTCCAAAGCCGGCATGAAACGGACATAAGCAAGGCCAATGACAGTGAAAAGAACATGAGCTCAACACCGAAGCATGTCAAAATAACATTTGCCAGTGAAAGGCACACCCCCAGACACTCTAGGCAAAGTGTTACTGTAACTGCCAAAACCTGACACAAATAGGTGTCTGCTCAAAGAGAAAGATCCAAATATGAGACTCAGCTCATAAGCATCCTGTGCACCAAGAGTACATCAATGCATATCCATAAAGATCGGAGTATGATCCCAAAGTCTCAATGAGTATGTAGCTGCTCAAGACATAAACTGCTCCAAATACATGTAAGTGCTCCAATAGCATGCAACTGTCAGAGGTCAAGCAAGCATGTAAAATGCTCTAAGTAGCTCGATGATTGACTGAAGCCTCTCAGTCTTGAGTGATTGGTTTTCTTGGTCACTCATCTAGCGCTTGGGGTTCTCCTTCTACTATGGGCTCATTGACTTATGTTATCTTACGTGAGTTCCTTGTTATTCAAAACAATCCTCAATGTTACATGCACTCAAACACTTGAGTAGTGCTTATCAATGTGCACTTTGCAAAATCAGGCTTTCTACTTTTCTAGTGTACTCCAAGTATTTAAGTGTTGCAGTGTGCAAGTTCAATGGAATCAATATAGATCACACTCTTTCCAATTAGTTTAAGCTAATTATAGCTTCTTTGTATGGTAATAACCACTCTTGATGGTCCTTTCTAGTCTCTACTATGTTCTAGATGCGTGGTTTGAAGGATAGTAGGTTTAGTTAGCTAATTCGGGTCTCTAGTAGGATAAGCGACTAATACTCAATGATCGCAATCATTTCTGGACTATTAGGTCACGATTCTTGAATTTGTCGGCTCTATGAGCCGTTCTATGCATCTAGATGCCTATGAGGGTGTCGCCTAGCTTGGACTCAGGCTCTGCTAGATGTGCCAGAAATATCGTTCTATCTACTTGTGCGAGTTGTAGAATCAGACATTCGAGTTTGAGTTGCATGCCCATTTGAGTGTGATACCTTGGCTGTTCGAGGTCGAATGCGTGGCCATCTGGTCTGAGTCTAAGTGATGTCTAGGGTTTGAGTTTGAGTCTTGAACTCAGACAGTTGTGTGGTTGTTTGAATGGACTGTGACTCAGACTATCCGAGTTAGTTGAGGTCGTCTTAGGCCGCAAACGGTGTTTGAGTGCAGCCAACGGAGGTCGAGAATGATGAAAAATCAATTAAATACACCTACTCTAACATTGCAACCAAAAGCATCAAATGACACTTAGAGCATAAGTCTAGGGCTTGGGGATGTAGAAATGCAAATCAGTGAGCAAATTTGTTCTCGTGCCTTATAGCTTTCTCTGTGTCTTTGTGTCTCTCTATGTCTCTCTGTGTCTCTGTGTCTCTCTGTGTCTATCTCTCGATAACTAAATACACACAAATGAGCTCTCCCCCCCTCTTATTGGCCTCTTAAACCCCTTCTCTCTTGCTCTATTACACACATGCTCTTCGATAGCTCCGTGATCTAAGGTGAGAAAGAGCTGAATGAGATAGACCATGGGCCATGGGCCGAAATTATTAGAAGATATTCTTTGCAAAGGAGAAGAGAAGAGAAGAGAAGAGAAGAGAAGAGACGAGAAGAGAAGAGAAGAGAAGACGGAGAGAGGAGAAGATGGAGAGCTTATACACCATGGTCCCTCACCCTCACACACTTACTCCCTCACACTCCCTCTCTCAAGCACAAGCATTAAAAGTCTTCATTGATGATTTAGGGGATAGCCACCACAAGGGAAAGGCAACTAGTCATTCTAAGGAAATGTTTTGAGTGTTGTATACAATTCTGCATTGCTCTTAACCCTTATGAGCCCACCCCCATGTACTCCAAAAGAGATACACAGATTTCTTATCAAAGATTTATTAATGCAATGGCAAAAGGAGCGTTGCCACCATTGATGAACCTCCTATCTTTTAACTGTTTGTTTGAGTGGAATGAAGCTTGTCAAGTATCATTTGAGGATGTGAAGGAGGAACTAGCGAAAGTGCCAATCCTAAAAGCACCCAAAAGAGGTGAAGTTTTCTATATATTTTCGATAGCCACAATGCATAGTATCAACTACTACTATTTAATCCAAATTTGGGAAGAGAAATGGTATCATTTAATTGCCTTTGCTGGGGATATTTGAAGTCAATTATACGTACATGGAGAAATTGTTGAGATATCGAGCTCCACTCGTGATACGCCAGGGTGACCGTTGTGTATTTATGTTACCGACTTGTCAGTTGCAGACGCGGTTGGTACACCGCCCATGAATAATAGCTACATGATAGCTATCCTTATCTACTCTAGTTCGTGGCTCAGTTAGTATGCCACCTTAGTTAGTTGAGTTTGGTTTGAGACCCATATATAGGGTTCTTCTATTTCTTTGTACTAGAGTTTTTTGGCTTACACAACTAAGAAGAGGAAAATTGTTTTCAGCCTCCACCCTTGTGTGTATTCCCCCATTGTGCAAGCAAGAAAGCTTCAAGTGAGACTCCTTCCTTCTCTCCCACAATCTTGACATGGTATTAGAGCCTTGTTCGTGGTAAGGAGCTCAAGAAAGCAAGCCAAGCTCGCGGTGTTCTAGTAAGAGGAGTAGTGTTGCTTTCATTTTCTGTTTTGGGAGCAGATCTCTGTAGGTAGCACAGCCGAAAAGTGCAGGAGTGCATTGTCTCAGGTTGAGACGCCCTTCGTGGTGAAGCAAGAGGGTAGTATATGCTGTGGCAAAGGGATTTAGCCCTTGGCGACCTTGTTTTTTTGATTTGAGGCCATTTCGGGGCCTGTTTTGGAGGCGGAAGTTTTCTGCACGCACTCAGGAAAAGGCCCAGTTTTATGCTATGCAGCCACTGTTCTACAGGTCGGTGAAAAGTTACTGTAGAAATTGCATTGTATGCTTGTGTGCAGAGACATTGGGAGTTACAGAATCATCCCTGTTGCCTGTTGATGCAAAATCGTCAGTAGGAAGTGACTGTGTGGTCAAATACCACTTTCGTCAGTTTTGCAGATTTGCCTTTGTGAGGCTGAAGCTGTGTTCTTTGCAGTGACAGAATTTTTTGCAATGTTCTGTAATGGCGTCTGATTCTCTCTCACAGATTGTCACTGAAAAGCTTGACAAGAACAACTTCCAAGCATGGAAGTTTAGAATGACGAATTTCCTTATGGGAAAAGGATATTGGGAATTTGTTGCAGGAAATGAAGAAGAACCAGTTCTTCCTGATGTTTCCAATCAACAGCAAATGCATGCATTTAAAGCATGGCATGAGAGAGCCAGGAAAGTTATGTACTGGCTGTCTATCAGTATTTCAGACTCTATGATTGTGCATATTCAAGATGCAAGTACGCCAAAGGAGGCATGGGATACTTTGTCAAAAATGTATAGCACAAATACGCAAGCCAGGAAAATGCAGCTCAAGCAAGAGTTGCATAATGTGCAAAGAGAAAATATGAGCATCAATGACTACCACATGAAGGTGAAGAAGATTGCAGATGCACTTGCTTCCATTGGGTCGCCAGTGGAAGATGACGATTTAGTTTTTGTGACCTTGAATGGTCTAGGAAAGGATTATGCACAGTTCCGAACATCCATTTCCGTCCGTGAAAGATTTCCTGATTTTGAGGAGTTGATTGCTCTTCTAATTTCTGAGGAGCAGAGAAATGGTGGTGCATCTTCTTCAGGAGGAACTTCAAAAGAAGCTGTCTTCTACTCAAATGCTGGAAGAGGTAGAGGCAGAGGTAGAGAAGGCCGATTTGGAGGCTGTGGTAGAAATTAGAATATGCAGCAAACTCAAGAAAACTAGTCCTATGGAGGAGGATGTGGTAACTCCAGAGGCAGGGGGAGCCAAAGAGGTAGTGGTGGATGGCAAAGAGGCCAAAATGCAAATAGTAATGTTGAATGCTACTACTGTGGTAAAATGGGTCATATGGCTAAAGACTGCTATAAAAAGCAGAATGACGTCATGAATGGAAAACTGCAACAAGGGAATTATGCATCTTCTAGTAGATAGGGTGATGACAAAAATGAGCATTTGTTTATGGTGCAGCACATGACCAATTCTGTGACAAGTGCAAAAGAAAGCAATGATGTGTGGTATGTTGACTCAGGTGCATCAAACCACATGACAGGTCATGCAGAATGGATGGAGGATGCAAGGAAAATAGAAAAACTAGGATTTGTGGAGATTGGTGATGATACTGCACATTCTATTGTGCAGATTGGAAAAATTCCTTTGTCTATGCAGGATGGGAAAAAGAAATACCTGTCCGATGTATTTCATGTCCTGAATATCACCAAGAATCTGGTTTCTGTTGGTCAAATGGTTGAGTAGGGCTTGCAGGTCAGATTTAATCCTCATGGATGCTTTGTTGAGGATATGAAAAATAAAGGTCGCTTGATAGCAAAAGGAAAGAAGGGCAGAATGTTTACATTGGATGCAGACATGTCTGAATTGAGTGCAGCAATGCTTGCACATGGGACCGGTGTAGTTGCAGATATTGATATCTAGCATAAATGCATTGGTCATGTTAATGTACAGCGACTTAAATCAATGCAGGCCCAAAATATTGTTGCAGGATTGCCAAAATTCAAGGTTGCAGAAATGCATAAGGTATGTGAATCCTGTCAGTTTGGAAAACAGGCAAGGAAACCATTTCCTAGACATGTTCAAGAGAGTGAGAAGCCATTGGAATTAATCCACTCTGATGTGTGGACTACTAAAGCTGCATCTCTTGGAGGCCGTCATTATTTTGTCACTTTTATTGATGACTATAGTAGAAAAGTTTGGGTGTATTTTATGAAAAAGAAAAGTGAAGTTTTTTGGGCATTTCAAAACTCTTAAAGCTATGGCTGAAAAAGAAATAGGTCTGCAGATAAAATGCCTAAGGTCAGATGGAGGGGGAGAGTACCTCTCAAATGAGTTTGCAAAGTTCTTGAAGAAGCATGGCATAAAGCAGCAATATTCATGCAGTCATACCCCACAACAAAATGGAATTGCAGAAAGGAAAAACATGCATATTGGAGAGGTATCTCGTGCCATGCTCAATGAAAAAGACTTGCCAGATTTTTATTGGGCTGAAGCAGTTGCTACAGCAGTCTACATAATGAACAGGACTCCCACTGCAGCAATACATGGAATGACTCCAGAGGAGAGGTATATTGGTAGGAAACCAGATATTTCTCATTTGAAAATTTTTGGTTGCATTGCCTATGTACATGTGCCAGATGAGTTGAGATCCAAGTTGGATCCAAAAGCTGAGAAGTGCATCTTTATTGGTTACTCTCTGCAGCAAAAAGGGTATAGATGCTATAATCCTTCTACTCGTAAGTTTACAGTGAGCAGAGATGTTGTTTTTGATGAGATGAGTAGCTGGTATAAACCAGTAAATGTGATTGATGATGGAGATGCACAAAATGGTAATGCTGCACAGAATTCACAGCAGCAGTCACAAAATATTAGTGGACCTGGAGCGTCCTCTAGCAGTGGTTCACATTCTTCGCCATGGACAGGCAGATTGAGATTAGGAGAATCTTCTCAAAGCAATGCAAATAGTGGTATGCAGGTATCACGAAAAGGAAAAGAGAAGGTTGATCAGCCCATGTTTGATGTAAATGCAGGTCACTCTTATGTGGATGGTGAATCCAGTGGCTCAGAACAGAGCATTGATGATGAGTTGGGTATTCCTTCTATTGTTACACCTGGAGTAAGGAAGACCACGGATGTTTTGAGAGCACCTGGGAGTGAACCTACTTTGCAAAGGTCTACGAGAGCTAGGTATCTTGTGGATAGGCTGAAATATGATGGATTTACAGCCATTCACTATGCATATATGGTCAAAGTGATACAGGAACCAAAACCCACTTCTTTTGAGCAAGCCATGGGAAAAGAAAAATGGGAGAAAGCCATGGATGAAGAAATGGATGCCTTGGAAGCAAATGCTACATGGGAATTGGTACCTTTGCCTAAAGGTAAAAATGCAATTGGCTGTAAGTGGGTTTATAAGGTGAAGCACAATGCAGATGGTTCTGTGAACAGATACAAGGCAAGATTAGTAGTCAAGGGGTATACACAAACATATGGCATTGACTATGAAGAAACATTCAGTCCGGTTGCAAGGATGGCAACAGTAAGAGCAGTCATTGCTATGGCTGCATCAAAGGGATGGTCTTTACATCAGATGGATGTAAAGAATGCCTTCTTGCATGGTGATTTGCAAGAAGAGGTCTATATGGAGCAGCCACCAGGTTATGTGCATGCTGTTCATCCTGAGTTTGTTTGCAGGTTGAAGAAAGCCTTGTATGGCTTGAAGCAAGCACCTAGAGCATGGTCTGACAAGATAGGACAGTATCTTGTCACTATTGGCTTTCAGATTTCCAAGGCAGATTTCTCACTTTATGTGAGAAAAACAGAGAAAGGTATTATGCTACTTGTCATTTATGTTGATGATTTGATTATGACAGGTGACAGTGATGAAGATATCCTTCATGTGAAAATGCTATTGAAGCAGAAGTTTGAGATGAAGGATTTGGGAGAGCTGCGTTATTTCTTGGGCATTGAGGTGATTAGATCACCAAGTGGGATACAGCTCTTGCAGAGGCAGTATGGATTGGACATGCTGTCCAAATATGGAATGATAGGCTGTAAGCCTATTTCAGTTCCTTTGGAGCAGAATGTGAAGCTGAGCACAGATGTAGGTGAGCTTCTAGAAGACCCTACTATGTATAGACGCATAGTAGGAAGTTTGATTTATATGACTATTACCATGCCAGATTTGAGCTATGCTGTTGGATTGGTAAGTCAGTTTATGCAGGCTCCAAGGAAACCACATTTGGATGCGGCTAGATGCATACTCAGGTATGTGAAGTCCACATTGCAGTATGGTCTATTTTATGAGACTGGGGTTCAGATACAATTGCATGGATACACTGATGTTGATTGGGCTGGTAGTATTTTTGATAGACGATCTACCAATGGATATGCGTTCTCTTTTGGGAGTGCTGCAGTCACTTGGAGCAGCAAGAAACAACCTACAGTTGCCTTGTCGAGCACAGAGGCTGAGTACAGGGGTGCAACAATGGCTGCATGTGAGGTAGCTTGGCTGCATAAGTTACTTTATGATATGCATCAGTTTACAGATGGGCCAGTTGTCATTTATTGTGACAACATGAGTAGTATACACTTGGCAAATAACCCAGTCTATCATGCTAGAACAAAGCAGATTGAGGTGCATTATCACTATGTGCGAGTGAGGGTTTTACTAGGTCTTATTGATCTAGTTTATGTCAGCACAGAGGATCAGGTAGCTGACATATTCACGAAGGCATTGGGTGCAGAGAAGCTGCGCAAGTTCAGAGACGTGCTTGGTGTGCAGGAATTGGGATTGAGATCGAGGGGGAGTGTTGAGATATCGAGCTCCACTCGTGATACGCCAGGGTGACCGTTGTGTATTTATGTCACCGACTTGTCAGTTGCAGACGCGGTTGGTACACCGCCCATGAATAATAGCTACATGATAGCTATCCTTATCTACTCTAGTTCGTGGCTCAGTTAGTATGCCACCTTAGTTAGTTGAGTTTGGTTTGAGACCCATATATAGGGTTCTTCTATTTCTTTGTACTAGAGGTTTTTTGGCTTACACAACTAAGAAGAGGAAAACTGTTTTCAGCCTCCACCCTTGTGTGTATTCCCCCATTGTGCAAGCAAGAAAGCTTCAAGTGAGACTCCTTCCTTCTCTCCCACAATCTTGATAGAAATTGTGCCTTGGAATGGTCTTTGAGACAAATAAATTTAGGCATTATATTCTCTATGAGAAGATACTATTCTTTACGAAGGCGGAAGGCCTTAGATTGTTGCTGAACAAGTTGTAGCCATTAGATTGCTTAGCAAAGTGGTTAATCACTTGTTGTAGTTTTTATAGGAGTTCAATTATGAGATTAGGAGTAAGCCACCAAAGTTGCAGGGTATTGTGGAATGTCTTGTGGATTTTGGGGAGCCAAAGGAAATTCTGATTGAAGGAAGTGATATTGAATGTCTATTCATGATTGATATAGCTTCCATCCCTTCTTGGTATGCAATTATAACACATTATTTATCTACATGAGGATTGGGGGACTATTTTATCGAAGTTTGAAAAGAGGAAGATTAAGCAACAAGCATTACGCTTTTCGATTGTAGCGAGTGTTTTGTATCGGAGAGAGGAGTAGATGACATTTATCGTCATTGTGTAGTACCTAGTGAGGTACCATTCATTCTAGAGGAGTGTCATGATTCAATACGTGGAGGACATTTTGCTGGACAGCTTACTGCCCAAAAAACTCTCCATGATAGCTATTGGTAGCCATCAATTTTCCAAGATGCTTTTAGTTATGTTAAGCACTATGATGTTTGCCAAAGAAGACACGATGCCAGGGAGAATCGTAAGCGACCGCTAAACCCTATTTTGGTTACGTTACCCTTTGAAAAATGGGGTATTGATTTTGTGGGACCAATACACCCTTCATTGACTATGCACAAGTAGCATATTATTGTAGCAATGGACTACTTTACAAAGTGGTCTAAAGGTCGAGAAACGATGAAGGATAATGCTAATGAGATGGCTAGTTTCATTATGGAGAAAAATGTTTGCCATTTTGGTCCACCCAAGGAGATACTATCTAAGAGAGGGACATACTTCTTGAATAAAGTTATAGTAGCTCTAATTGAAGATTTGAAGATTAAGCACAAAAAAACTACTACATATAATCCTCAAAAGAATGGCTAAGTCGAGAGTACAAATAAAAAATTGGTGGGAACCTTATCCAAGATACTATTGGAAAGTAAGTGCAATTGGGATAAGAAATTATATATGGTAGTGTGGGCTTACAACATGATATTTAAGAGAGCTACATGCCACACCTCGTTCAAGCTAGTGTATGGGAAAGAGTGCACTTTGCCACTGGAAATAGAGCTTCCCACAGTGTGATTTGCTCTCAATCATTCGTTGGGAGAGGCAGAGGCATTACAAGAATGATATACTTCTCTTGCACATCTTGATTAGATTCATTTGTAGGATTTACTACATCAAGAAGTAGGGAAGAAAAGAATGAAAGCCCTTCATGATCTTCGCACTAAGAAATATAAATTTGGGAAAGGTCAGCTGGTGATGTATTATGATGCTCGTCTTGTGAGCTATTTCCAAGTAAGTTGGAACCCAAATGGGATGACCATACAAGATTGTATGTTTAGGAAAGAATGGATCTACAACCCTTCTAGTAGATTTGCAGGGGGTAGAGTTTAAGAATAAAGTTAATTTTAATAAGTCGAAGCCTTATTATGTGTAAGGACTGATGTGGGGCTTGGTGCTTGTGCAAGTCCTTCTTGATTTAGCTTTAATTCACAGTAGTAGAGGTACCAAGACAAGTGGATGGGACGAATCATTCCATAACTAGAGCATCCGTATCTAAAGCAACGTTACCACCAAGGTCGAGTGATTTGGTGGAGTAAGGGCTATCAAGTTATTGAGTAGTAGGACAGATCTTTTATGTGGGAAACTAAGGTCTATTGCCACCATTGTCAATGGATTCTAACTAGCACTCCTATTGAGTTCAAGGAAGGAGAAATTGCACCTGCTATACATCCTCTCTTTCGGCTTGATTTTGATTATCATAAGTATGAGTGAGATTATTAGTATGGCATGGCCTATCATTGAAGATTTGATCTTTACCCTATATTTTGATGGAGCTTCGAGAGGGCCTACTAAACATATGAGCATTGATGTGTGAGGGCTGAAATGATGAACGGGCTGCCTCTTACCCATCCAATCTCCAATCCTCACTAAGAGAACTAAAGAGGGGCACCACCTAGCCAAAGGGAGGATGGGATAGGACATCCCTTTTCTCAAAGAGAATCAAAAGAACCAAGACACAAATTTACAAGAGAGAATATATGTACTAGACAGCCTATTAGAATATGAGAGAGAGAGGTGAGAGGGGAGGGAGACAAGAGGAGAAGAGGTAGAGGAAGCTTGCCATTATGCTACATAATAAAAGAACTTACTCATAGCTTACCTCAAAGAGATGGACTAGCATGAGGGTATTCTAGAGTGCTCTCATGTGCTTGTCATTGTCCTTATTCCCCTTCTCCCATTCTCCATGGGCTCTTTATATAGCCTTCATGAGGGATTAGATTAAGCTAATATTATTGATTAACATAATCTTAGATGATGTATGGCATCTTTGAAAATATGGAGAATAGTAGATGGGACAAGTCCCCACCTTGGTCATCATGCAAGAAGCCAAGGGTGGTGGTAGAAAAAATAGAGAAAGGGAGCTAGATTACAAGAGGTGGGTGTCCAAAGCACATTATTGTAATATATTTACAAGAAGGATAGAATGGAAAGTTGATGTGGTGAAAGAGAGAAGAAAATTGCATGTAGCCAGCAGTCTGCGCCGTCGTAACTTCAAATCGGTGAAGAATCTCAAAAAAGTTTCTTCTGCAACTTTGTAGACCAGGTCAAAACCGATTGGGCCACGTGGGAATTTTCTTGAAATTTTTATTTCCTTGGAAATTATTGATATGATAAAAAATGGCTTCCAAAAGATGCTTTGACTTTAGTCCCCCTTATATATATAAATACATATAAGCATGTGACAGAAGGGGTCCATGCTCGTAAGCTTTTGTGTAAGATCCAAATGACACCATGATATGGATATTGACTTGTGTACTAGGGTGAGGTGTCCTCTAATGATGGTGATAGATTCCAAATCTTAGTGATGCAGGCAGAACCCGTGTGTAGTTGGAGGCTAGTCCTTTGAAAAATCTATGCACTCACTCAATTCCTAGGTGTAATCCATTTCCATCTTCACTAAGATAACCATCCCTTTTACCCTTTACATTGACATCCCTCCTAAGAACTTGTTCCCCCCATTTTCTAGAGTTATCATAATCGAGAAACAATGTAGCATACCTAGTGCTTGAAGAGTAAACCCAAAGTGATATGGTAAAGCTCTTGATAGGGGTTTTGGCTAAATTTTGTGGTAGAAATCCCGTTTGTAAAAAACCCAGATCAGTGTGGTTATTAAGGACTCCTCACGTATGGTTGTCATGAAGATGGGAGTTTATTTAGGACACTCTTTTACTAATAGTATGGCAAAATACAAGGCCTTGATCATGGGGTTGAATGTAGGCCGATGTGGTGGTATTCATCGATTATTGGTTAAAGGTAACTTGTAGTTAGTAATTAATCAACTGAATGGGACCTATAGTGTGCAGAATTCCATTCTACGGATGTACCATTGTGCAGCCTTGGATATGTTGCATATATTTGAGATGGCGACTTGTTAGTTAGTTCCTCGACAGTGGAAACACTTTGCGAATTCCTTGGCTAATTATGCTTTCGTTGAAGATGTCTTTTTCAATTGTGATCTATCTTCTTATGGCCATTCCAGGTGGTGTTGTCACCTTTCTGAGTTTTTTCCTTAAGATAATAATATTATATGAGTATGTGGGGGTTTGTTTTCTTTTTGTTTGGGGGTACTGGCAATCAAGGCATGAAGTCCTAGGGTTTGGTTAGGTATATCCAAGGGAGATTCATGTAGTTTTCTACCTCCTGTCAAGACATTTTCAGGCATTAAAGACCTCCTTTAGAAGGCAGTCCTAGTGACCCCATCCTTCTTAGCCTACCAGGTAGCTGTTTTAGGAGTCCTTACTAGGGTGAGGCAGTTAGAGAAGCCTACCAAAATAGAAAAGAAGAGAAAGTTTTGACTATATCTAATGATAAATTATGGAGATGTGTAAAAAGGGGTTTTAACCCCTTAATCTAGAAAAAAAAAAGGAAGAAAGATCCTAGAAGCAATTGATTATCTCCTTTGTGGAGGCTTGGTAGGTTCCTAGGAGGATGAGTTAATGCCTTTTCTTCCTAGGAGTAGTAGCTAGCCAAAATAAAGAGATAAGGAAGGCTGGAGCAAAACTAAAAGTGAGCGAAAAAGAAAGGATTACGTGTCACCTAGCGAGAGCTTGGTAGGTTCTTGGGTATCAAGTCAGGACCTGAGATCAATGCTCTATTCTCCTTGGGAGGGTCACTCTACGCTTAGCTCCCTCCTTTTTACACACCCGAGTATGGAAACTTTGAAAGAAAAATGTGTTAAAAGGAAATATCTAATGACCATGCTATAGGAGTCCTCGCCTAGTAAAGGAGTCCCTAGTCCAGTTGTTCTAAGTTAGGTAGGTAGTTTAGACCACCACTAGGATGACCTCTTTGATGGTTCTTTTAGTTAGTTCGTATTGAAGCAGTTGGTTAGCGACTTGCTCTCCATTTTTGTTAGATTATGCTGGGCCTATCCCTTGTGGATCTTCATGCCTTGATTTTGTCAGGGAGTAGGGTGACATCTATTCTTATGCTTTGTTAAGTATATTTTTTGTGGCAGCTTGATGCTTTTTATGGTTATTATTTGTGCAGATCAATTCATGGGATTTGACAGGTTGAGTCACCCTATCCTATGGTTGCCAATGAGAGCGGATTTTACAGACAGTTTTTGAAGCAAAAAATAGCTTGGGAGACCGTAGAAGACCAAGTTTTCATGCAAAATGAAATGACTGTGGATTGATGAGCTGGATTTTTCCTAGATGGATTTCGATGCTAGGAACCCAACACAAGTCTCGGTTCGTCGATCAGGGTCCATTTGACCCCCCATTTAATCCTCAAAAGGCTTTGCATTATGAAGCAACTATATGATTCGAAAGCCGAAAAGTGCGTGACAGTGGCCACATTTATAGATTTCGATGTCATGAAGCCAACTGTTTAGACAGATCTCAAAATCTGAGCACGTTTGCCCCCCGAAAATAGAAAAAACCACTTCCTCTGTAGTATGAAACCTCCAAATTGAACTTTTTCTTTTTATGGTTAAGTTTTAAGCCTTAGTTAGTAGGAAGATTCAAGAGTTGCAACTTTTCACAAAATGTTGTGGGGAGGGGGGGGGGGGGGGGGGCTTTCTTTTCAGCACCCCTAAATTCTCTTAATCAATTTTGGGTGTGCAAAAATCATTCAAAGAATCCTTAGGGCAGCATGATCCACCATTTTCTCGCCCTTCATCACCACAGAATTGACCGAATTTGAAAGATCTGATTTCAGTATTTCTCTCTCCTCTCTCCTCTTGTGGGTTGTTCTTATGGATCAATGTGAAAGAGAGAGGGATGGACTAAGATGGACGCTTTTGGTCAAATGATGATGTGGGGGTGAAAGGAGATGTGAATTGGAGTTGGATGCCATGGAAGAGCATCAATGGGCTTCCAACGTCGAAAAACGCGTATCATAAAGAGCAATTTTATGAGAAAAATGTAGATTTTACTGTTTTGATGAATTCTTGTTTGAAATGGTTAGAAATGCTTGGATTTGATTGCCAATCCTTCATTTGATCAGTCATGTTGAAAGAATCATGAAAAAATCAGTCGTATAATAATTCTATGCAAAACATGCAAAACTTGAGACTAGGTAGTTTAAGGGAAAATATGTAGTTTTTGGGTTTTTGGTGTGCATTTGCTATTCCCATGGAATGAAACATGCTATGAAAGTCATTTTCCATAAGAGCAATTATTCTAAACCAAAAAATTAGTAATTATTAGTAATTTTCTATAAATAAATAAAAAAATGGAGAAAATTAGATTTTTTGCATCGTAAAAATAAGATGTATGTTTGTGAACATATGATGGAGTTGAAGCATGGGGTTTAGCCTCAGTTCAGCCCCATCTCTTTGTTAGAGTGAGTTTTTATCACTTTCAATAAAGAAAAATACATAAAAAACCATGCCTACATTTATCAACACATGCAAAATTTTAAATGGTAGGGAGTAGGGGGGTTGTTGAGTGGTCGAAGTACATTAAATGCTGATGTTTCATGGTGGATACCATATAGAGTTCACAATTTTTTAAAACTTAAGGGGACTAGTAGCACGAGGAAGCTCGGTGCTAGCCCTAAGCAAAGAAGCACTATCCTAGTAGAAGGAAATCATAAAAAGAATTGTCTTCACACTTTCACGTTGTTGAATTTCAATAAATATTTGTTTTAGCACGATGGTCATATTCACATATGCATTGATGCACCACATGGTATCGTATCTTGGATGCATAGCACCTGTTTGTATGAGTGATGACCCGACACTGAGAGTGTGAGGTATCCCAAGCCGCCGTAGGGCTAGATATTCGGTTCCTTGGGGGTTATTTGGTGAGGTTTATATATTATCTCCTGGATTTTTTAATTGAAAGAGTGGACTTTGTTTCAAATGTGTTTTATGTTCACAACGCATCTTGGGGCCAATCCGTGAGGTGTAGGAGAGCTATAGTGGAGCTGCGGTGATCAACCGAGGGGTACTCCTTGTATGTGTGCTATGTGGTGTATAACACTAAGATGTTTAGGGACTCCCTTGGAGGAGTGGGGTAAGAATTATATATTGGGCTACAAAATCAAACAAACGCAAAGCTCTTAAATGCTCTTGGTCATGTGGGGTGGTTTTAGGTGACTACTGAGTCCCGACTAGTGCCTTAGAGCCTATGTTAGGCCCGTTTGAGGTCCTAATAGACTTACTCAAAGTAGACCCTTTGTTATGCTTCTTCTTTTCCCTTTTGGATTTAAACTTTACAAGTCAAAGAAGGAATCAAAAAAGAAGTATAACAAAGCCCCTAGTTTGAGCATGACATATAAAACCAACTAAGCTTCACACCAAGAAGCGTCTCTCTATCACGCAACATAGAGGCATCGACTTTTGAGTAATCTTTTTTAAAAAATAGTATTTGATCTCTAGTGCTAGGTTTTCATATCATAAGAGTCTTTTCTTTGGAAGATTAATGCTCTTTATAGTAGTGATCAATAGATCTTCATACTAAAAAATTTGTATGAAAATCAATTTTTTGGTACAAAAGGCAATTTATATAAAACAAATTTTTTCATATACAAGAATAATTCATGTGAAAGATTAGTGAAAATATGATCCTTAAGGTATTACATGCTTTATATGACTATATTGGACATATAAAACATATTCTTGAATAATACATGTATATAAATGCAATTTAGATGCTTACATGAGCCTTTAGGGGTAAGTCAAGGGTGTGAGTGTTTTCTGAATCTCCTACCATCACCATTTCCATGGCACATTGGACTATGGAGTCAATGAGAATCCAATTGAGTGCATGCATGCGATTGTAAGTGCATATAAAAACCTTAATGTTCCACAAAGTATGTAGCAAACTTTCTAATAAAAAAATATATCCTAAAATTATGGAATTAGATATTTTCATCATCCATGCTTTATACTTGTAGAGGCATTTTCATTTCCCTAAGTATTAAAATGAGACTATAAGTGATTTCCAATTATGACAACATTGTGCTCTCTAACCCTTTCTCTCAAGAAAAATTATTCAAAGCCTTGGAGGGATTAGGCAAAAATAAATCTTTGGGTCATGATGGCATTATAGTTGATTGCCTAATTCATATTTGGACAAAGATTTCTTAGCAAGTCATTAGATTGGTTAATTACTATTGGGAAATAGGGTAGCTACTAGAGTCTTGTAAAAAACATATGATGAGCTTAATTTCTAAGCAAAAGCAATGTCAGAAACTATGCCATTGATGCCTTATTGCTCTCATGAGCACAATTTATAAGGTTTTCACCAATGGCTATTGCAAATATGCTTATGCTTGTCATTGAAACATGGATCAATAAACATCGATACGAGTTTATGAAGGGTAGGTCACTACTACTAGGTAATGTTTTGAATGCTACCTTGGTAGAACAACGAGCTAAATCCTCTAGGCAAGAGATAATTTATCAAGTGAATGTGGGAAAAGATTTGATTGGGTTTTTTGGGTATATCTTCATAAGTGATGTAGAAGATGGGATTCTACTTGAAGACTGCAAATCTCCCTTTCATATTGACTAAGAACACCCATGCTTAGGTCTCTAAGTAAAGGGTAGACTGCTAGAAGAACTTCAAATCCCTAGAGGGATGAGGCAAGGATGCCTAGGGAGTAATAAAACTTGGCCCCTCTACATAAAGCTCAAAATCTTAGATAATTTTTTTTTCAACCTTTACATTTCTAGTGTTCCCTAATTTCTTGGAATAGAACATCACTTAAGGCTTCAAATTCAATTGTAAGTAGATTCCTATGTGGTAAAAGCCACAAAATTAGGTATCTAGTGCCCTTCACAATTGACAACCTAAAGAAGGAAATCAATCAAGGCGACAATGGCTTGCTGAATTTGGATGTGGAGGCTAGTTACACACCAAATGACGAACACCCAAGTTAGACATTCGAAATTCTTTACACATTGGAGATGACATTACCTATTGTTTACCTACTAAACAAGTGAACTCCCCACCTACTTTTGGACAAGGAATCTCTCTCACCTAATTTCTAAAGTGATAGATAAGGGACTTTTTGCATTTGCAACCAATCAAAAACATAAGAAACATATTATTTTATACGTTTTTACTAAATGTGTCATTTTAGTGTGTAAAGACTTTGTGCCCATGTTTACACCTAGTTTCAAAAATTGCATGCCCACACTTTGAGTAGGGGTTGGGCGTCCATTATTTGGTATGTAACCAGCTAGAGAGTTGAGACTACTACTTTGAGAGCAAAACTTTTCAAAAGGCAAAGGATTGATGGGGATTAACAAGATCTTGCAAAGCTTATTGGGAAGTTATGGCACGCCACCTCACCAATTTCAAGGTATCTCTCAATGAAAATCCTAGTCTAAATACCCTCCCTTTCCTTAGTCACAAATGCAAGAATATATCATATTGTCTTAGTGCTTCAACAAGATTAAGGCATTTAATAAAACATTGGCTTTTGATATAAGACAAAATCAACAAAGAGTGGGGAGTCACTTTGAGTTTAAGAGGAGTTGGAAAACATAGTTGCCAACTGGTACTTGAAGCTACCCTTGAAAGAGAAGGTTTCCTCTAGAGAACCATTCTAGTTGCTTTTTTAACAAGAGAAAAACAGAGCAACAGAGGCTTTATCTTGACGACAAATGTACGTTGGGGATAGTGAGTCCTTGCAACACCTCTTTTGGGACGGATGCTTGGCAAGGAAGTTATGGCAAGAAGTAATCATAGACATGCAAATCCAAGGAGATCATCATGAAATTTTGAAGGTCAGCATATTTGGGCTTGCAAGGAGACACAGAGTTAAGTCCAACATGAAATTGCATATAGCATAAGGTCAGTGACATTATAAGCGAGCTGGGAGGCCAAAGCAAAATCAATATTCGAAGGGATTAGAAAGTATCCCATCTGGCACGATTGATCCTACAAGTCCTCTTTGGGGGCAATTATATTTTTATCCCAGCTTACGTTGAAAGCCAATGTTTGGTTATCCCCAAAGACGTAAATATCTATACATGTAGAGCTTCAAATCTACCAGTCTATCCATGAGGGTATCTAATAACCTCCCATAAATGGCATAGCAAAAAGAAAGATGTAAACATTTCCCTTTTTTTTCTCTTTTGATACAAAGTAATGTCTTTCTCAAAGCAAAACAAAAAAAGAAATTGGGTGTTAGCTTTAAAAGAAAAATTCAATGCTATATATTTCCTCTCTCTTCTTTTTAGATGCTAAAAGATTTGCACATGTATTAAGGGTAAGCAAACTTTACATTTCAGAGGAGATGCTAGTTCAGCAAAAATTATAGCAAAGACCCAAAGTGTCGGCTGGTTCAAAAGAGTCACTGTAATTCTGAACCCGACGTGAATCGAACACGCAACCTTCTGATCTGGAGTCAGACGCGCTACCATTGCGCCACGGATCCGCTGGTGATCGACACTCTTCCTCTAACTACAATTATTGCTTTCTCGTGAACATGACAAAAATCATCAAATTATATCAAAATTCAACGACTAGCCTGATCGGGTAGTTAATGTGTTGTAAAATGCTTTCTTTCATTCTGCAGATGATGTAGAATGTCTATGCATAAGATTTTACTTTACAATATAGCGTATTGATCTAATGTGTTCGCATGCATCTTAAGTTGAACTAGATAAACTCTTAACTTCATATACCTAGGACACAATTTTGAATGAGGATTCACCATATCACTATATCATTGTTAAAGTTGATGCCCTCCCAAATCAATGCTAAAGAGTATAAGGATTGATATTGATGCACTCATCTACGCTAATCTAGTTGTAAAGAGGCTCCATGGCAGATCAAATATGTGGAATTTGCAATAATTTTGACAACCAAGGAAAAATCACACATGACTTTGGCATGTGCCTTTGGGTGAGTAGAAAGTGTCTCTAATAGCTTCACTTAAGAGAATTGCAACGATTGAATCAAAAGACATCAATATTGGAAATGAATGGATACCATTTCTAGTTAATAGCTTTGCTTTTCCCAAAAGAAGAATTTAGACAAACTCTAACAATCAAAATATCATGATTGTGGTGATGACAATAAGGCTTCTATCCTAACAAGCTTTATGGTCACACACTCTTTCTACATCTCTAAAAGTTATTATCAAAGGGAAATTTGTCAATTCACTTTCTAGATGAGACTTCAAATGTTGGAATTGGACACAACTGATTAATTTTGTGTGAGCAAGTGTATAAATACCTGGTTGATCAATGTTGACAACTTCACATTGTATCCTTAACCTATCACAAGCTAGCAAGGATAACTTTCAAACGCTAATAGAAAATGTCTTAAAAAGTCACCCTAACCAGATTGAGAAAAAAATCATACTTTAGTAGATTAAAGCTTGAGTAATGTAGACATGGAGCAAATAAATAGTGCCAGACTAACAAGAATGTGTGCTTCTAATAATGAACACCTTGTATCCATATGTAAAGTATAAATTTGACTAACTTGCTTTCTTATCTTGTCATTGTAGGGGTTCTTCTTCGCTTATAATTGCCCTAGAATCCTCACAATAAGCAATCCAAATGCCATTTTCCCAAGCTTTTAAAAATAGCTAAAATGGAGTACTAGTTGCAAGGTTAATAATGCACACATCAATCTTCTTGTCCATGTGTTCCAAGATTGTGGTGTGTGGCACTTTTGCCTTGTCACAATCATGGGTAGCTAATATTACTAGTTTCCAATCTCATGTATAGGTTGTGTTTGTAACCCAATCTTATGTATAGCTTGTGTGAGAAATGAAGTGTTGTGTGAAAATTTAGAAGTAAAGAACTATAATACATCATCATGGGAAGGAGGGAGGGTGTATTTCAAAATAGAATGATCAACTTCACACAATTCAAACACATCACAACATAAACCATGGAAGCGAAGCTAAATTTTAATAACCAAGGATTAAAAATATTGAAAATATACACTCTAATGTAGCCATGAAAATATAGTTTGAGGTTAAACCATGTTCCATTAAGTAGATAAGCAATATCAATGTATTGTGGAAACATATTTGAGAAAAAATCAGTTAAGATGGGCTACAAAATATTGTTTATTAAAAGGTGAAAGGTGAGAAGGATCGAAGCTTGGACTCGAGAGCTATGGCAGGAGAGCAAGAGCAAGAAAGAGAGAGACAAGAAATGGAAACTCCAATAGTCACAATGTGTGACCGGGCCTTCCTTTATTCAAACTGTCACTAAAAGAATAAAGAATAAAGTGACAGTGACGGGTGCTCCCCACCTACAGTGTGCAGTGGCAGTGACTGTCAGTGTAGTAATACATGGGTGGCTAGGCGGAGGCGCCTTTACCCCCAACAACCTCCCACTTAAAGGCGAATCTGCCCTAGTGAGGAGTGAAAAGAAAAAGGAAAAGACAATACGACATGTACACATGTACAACAGGATGAGAAAATACGTCATCTCATCCCATGCCCATCAACCTCCTGAGAAAGGCAAAGCTCTCTATAGAGAGGCTTTTCATGAGTAGATTTGTAGGATTCTGGTCAGTTGAGATCTTGACAAGATCAATAGACTTGCCCTCAACGACCCCACATATGAAGTGATACCTCACCTCAATGTGTTTTGTCTTCGCATGGAAGACCAATTCTTGGCTAACTGAATAGGACTCATAGAATCCAAATGCAGTGTAGGGATAGCATCAATACCAAGGTCAGCAACCAAACAACCCAACCAAATGGCCTCCTTGCAAGCCTCAATGGCTACAACATACTCGGCCTCTATAGTAGAAAGGGCCGTGCATTTCTACACCCTGGACATCCGAGAAACATCACCTCCAGCATATGTGAATACATAGTCGGAAGTGGACTTCCTACTATTTGCATATCCTGTGTATAATTAGAGTCAGTGTACCCCATGTTGAGATATGGAGCTCCACTGGTGATATGCTAGGGTGACCGTTGTGCATTTATGTCACCGACTTGTTAGCTGCAGATGCGGTTGGTACACCGCCCATGAATAATAGCTAGATGACAGCTATCCTTATCTACTCTAGTTCGTGGCTCAGTTAGTATGCCACCTTAGTTAGTTGAGTTTGGTTTGAGACCCATATATAGGGTTCTTCTATTTCTCTATACTAGAGTACTTTTTGGCTTACACAACTAAGAAGAGGAAAACTGTTTTCAGCCTCCACCTTTGTGTGTATTCCCCCATTGTGTAAGTGAGAAAGCTACAAGTGAGACTCCTTCCTTCTCTCCCACAATCTTGACATGGTATCAGAGCCTAGTTTGTGGTAAGGAGCTTAAGAAAGAAAATCAAGTTCGTGGTGTTTTGGTAAGAGGACCAGTGTTGCTTTCATTTTTCGAGTTTGGGAGCAAGTCTCTGTAGGTAGCACAGCTGGAAAGTGCAAGAGTGCATTGTCTCAGATTGAGACGCCCTTCGCGGTGTAGCAAGAGGACAGTATATGCTGCAAACAAAGGCTTTAGCCCTTGGTTGCCCTGTTTTTTTGATTCGAGGCCATTTCGGGGCCTGTTTTGGAGGCGGAAGTTTTCCGCACGCACTCAGGAAAAGGCCCTATTTTTTGTTGTGCGACCACTGTTCTATAGGTCGGTGAAAAGTTACCGTAGAAATTGGATCGTATGCCTGTGCGCAGAGACATTGGGAGTTACAGAATCATCCTTGTTGCTTGTTGATGGAAAATCGTCACTAGGAAGTGACTGTGTGGTTAAATACCACTTTCGTCAGTTTTGCAGATTTGCCCTTGTGAGGCTGAAGCTGTGTTTTTTGCAGTGAAAGAATTTTTTGCAGTGTTTTGTAAGGGCGTCTGATTCTCTTTCACAGATTGTCACTGAAAAGCTTGACAAGAACAACTTCCAAGCATGGAAGTTTAGAATGACGAATTTCCTTATGGGAAAAGGATATTGGGAATTTGTTGCAGGAAATGAAGAAGAACCAGTTCTTCTTGATGTTCCCAATCAACAACAAATGTAGGCATTTAAAGGATGGCATGAGAGAGCCATAAAAGTTATGTATTGGCTGTCTATCAGTATTTCAGACTCTATGATTGTGCATATTCAGGATGCAAGTATGCCAAAGGAGGCATGGGATACTTTGTCAAAAATGTATAGCACAAATATGCAAGCCAGGAAAATGCAGCTCAAGCAAGAGTTGCACAATGTGCAAAGAGAAAGTATGAGCATCAATGACTACAACATGAAGGTGAAGAAGATTGCAGATGCACTTGCTTCCATTGGGTTGCCAGTGGAAGATGATGATTTAGTTTTTGTGACCTTGAATGGTCTAGGAAAGGATTATGCATAGTTCCAAACATTCATTTCTGTCCGTGAAAGATTTCTTGATTTTGAGGAGTTGATTGCTCTTCTAATTTTTGAGGAGCAGAGAAACGGTGGTGCATCTTCTTTAGGAGGAACTTCAAAAGAAGCTGTCTTCTACTCAAATCCTGGAAGAGGTAGAGGCAGAGGTAGAGAAGGCCGATTTGGAGGCCGTGGTAGAAATCAAAATATGCAGCAAACTCAATAAAACCAGTCCTATGGAGGAGGATGTGGTAACTCCAGAGGCATGGGGAGCCAAAGAGGTTGTGGTGGATGGCAAAGAGGGCAAAATGCAAACAACAATGTTGAATGCTACTACTGTAGTAAAATGGGTCATATGGCTAAAGATTACTATAAAAAGTAGAATGACATCATGAATGGTAAATTGCAACAAGAAAATTATGCATCTTCTAGTAGACAGGGTGATGATAGAAATGAGCATTTGTTTATGGTGCAGCACATGACCAATTCTGTGACAAGTGCAGAAGAAAGCAACGATGTGTGGTATGTTGACTCAGGTGCATCAAACCACATGACAGGTCATGCAGAATGGATGCATGATGCAAGGAAAATGGAAAAACCAGGATTTGTGGAGATTGGTGATGATACTGCACATCCTATTGTGCAGATTGAAAAAATTCCTTTGTTTATGCAGGATGGGAAAAAGAAATACCATCGGATGTATTTCATGTCCCGAATATCATCAAGAACCTGGTTTCTGCTGGTCAAATGGTTGAGCAAGGCTTGTAGGTCAGATTTAATCCTCATGGATGCTTTGTTGAGGATATGAAAAATAAAGGTCGCTTGATAGCAAAAGGAAAGAAGAAGGGCAGAATGTTTACGTTGGATGCAGACATGCCTGAATTGAGTGCAGCAATGTTTGCACATGGGACCGGTGTAGTTGCAGATATTGATATCTAGCATAAACACATTGGTCATGTTAATGTACAATGACTTAAATCAATGCAAGCCCAAAATATTGTTGCAGGATTGCCTAAATTCAAGGTTGCAGAAATGCATAAGGTATGTGAAGCCTGTCAATTTGGAAAACATGCAAGGAAACCGTTTCCTAGACATGTTCAAGAGAGTAAGAAGCCATTGGAATTAATCCACTCTAATGTGTGGACTACTAGAGCTGCATCTATTGGAGGCTGTTATTATTTTGTCACTTTTATTGATGACTATAGAAGAAAAGTTTGGGTGTATTTTATGAGAAAGAAAAGTGAAGTTTTTGGGTATTTCAAAACTCTTAAAGCTATGGTTGAAAAAGAAACAGGCCTGCAAATAAAATGTCTAAGGTCAGATGGAGGGGGAGAGTACCTCTCAAATGAGTTTGCAAGGTTCTTGCAGGAGCATGGCATAAAGCAGCAATATTCATGTAGTCATACCCCACAGCAAAATGGAATTGCAGAAAGAAAAAACATGCATATTGGAGAGGTATCTCGTGCCATGCTCAATGAAAAAGACCTGCCAGATTTTTACTAGGCTGAGGCAGTTGCTATAACAGTCTACATAATGAACAGGACTCCCACTGCAGCAATACATGGCATGACTCCAAAGGAGAGGTATACTGGTAGGAGCACATATCTGCAGTGCCCTTCAGGTACCTCATGATACGCTTCACAACATCCCAATGCTTCTTGCCAAGTGTAGCCATATAGCATGCCACAACACTAACTACAAATGAAATAAATATCTGGACAAGTAGCTATCATGGCATACATAAGACTGCCCACTGCGGATGCATAGGGAATCTTGGCCATCTCGGCCCTCTGCTCATCTATCTGCGGACAATCAGCCTGTGATACCTTCACATAAGAATGCAATGGACAGCCAATAGGCTTTACGTCCTGCATGCGGAAGTGCTCAAGGACTTTATGAATGTACTCCCTCTGTGACAAGTAGAGGAGTCCCTGATGCCTGTCGCATCTAATGCGCATATCAAGTATGTGAGCGGCCTGTCCCAGATCTTTCATCTCAAAGCTCTTCTTGAGCTGAGCCTTAAGAGCATCTAGCTCATCATGAGCTTTCCCTGCTAATCAGCATATCATCCACATAGAGGACCAAAATCAATAAAGAACCATCATGGGCTTTCTTCGTGTAAAGACACAGATCCATAGCACTCCTACTGTAGCCCTGTGACTGCATAAAGGCATCAAACTTATGATACCACTCCCTAGGTGTCTGTTTCAAGCCATAAAGAGTTTTGTTCAATTTGCACACTAGGTGCTCCCTGCCAGGTTCTGCAAAGCCCTTAGGTTGCTCCATATAAATCTCATCATGCAAATCCCCATGTAAGAAAGCCGTCTTGACATCCATCTAGTATAAATCCAAGTCAAACTGAGTAACCAAAGCCAAGATTAAACGCAGGGTGGTCATCTTAACCACATGAGAAAAGAGCTCATCAAAGTCCACACCATGCTCCTGCTTAAAACCCTTTGCTACCAATCTAGCCTTGTATGTCGGCTTGGGGTGTCCAAGGGTACTTTTCAGCTTGTACACCCACTTGCATGGCAAAGCCTTCCTGCCCTTAGGCAAGGAAACCAAATCCCAAGTCTTATTCTTATGCAAGGAGTCTATCTCAGACTGCATAGCCCTCTCCCATGAGGGACTGTCACCCCTGCGCATAGCCTCATCATAAGTGAAAGGCTCTCCTGCATCTGTAACCAAGATATAATGCATCGAGGGCTGAAATCTATCAGGTGGACGTCTGTCTCTAGTAGACCGTCTCATGACAGGCTCTGTTGCCTACCCAGCTGCCTATCCAACACCCTGACCATGAGCATCTGCTGCAGCTGTAGGCTGTCCAACTGGCTGTGCGGGAGTTCTCAGCTCCTCTTGAAATATGACCCTGTGGATCTCAACAACTCTCTTAGGCTGCTTATGCATCTTGCCTTCATGGAAGACTACATCATGACTGCGGATGACTTTCCGTGCTTACGAATCCCAAAGACGGTAACCCATCTCATCTGCATCCCCATAACCAAGGAAAACACATTTGACACTCTTAGGATCCAGCTTACTTCTCTTGTCCCTGGGCACATGGCAAAATGCCTCACATCCAAAGACACGGAGATGCACATAAGAGGGAGGTTTTCTAGTCCATACCTCCTCGACAACCTTGAAATCCAAACCACTAGAAGGTGATCTGTTTATGATATGCACAGCTATACTAACTACCTCAGCCAAAAAGCTATGTGGTAGGCCTACGTGGCTAAGCATACTACGTACATGCTCCTCGATGGTTCTATTCATCTGCTCAGCCAAACCATTCTAGGGGGGGTGTAGGGGGCGGTCAACTGACACTTAATACCCCTCTCATCACATAATTGCTCAAAAGCACTTGAGACATACTCACCCCCATTATTTGTCCTTAGGCATTTTAGCCTATAGCCGACTGGTTCTCAACCAATGCAAGCCATCTTTGAAACACAGCCAAGACATCGGATTTCAGCTTAATGGGATAAGCCCAAACTTTCCGTGAAAAATCATCTATGAATGTAACAAAATACTTGGCACCACCCATAGACTAACAAGGCATGGGCCCACAGACATCCGAATGTACCAATGCCAAGGGCTCACTCATGCATGGCCTACCAGACTTTTTATGTGTAGACCTAGTCTGCCAGCCATAAAGACAATGCTCACATGAATCAAAACATGTATAATCAAGGGATGGTAAGTACTGCAAACCAGAAAGCATTTTCATTCCCTTCAAAGACATATGGCCCAAACGGGCATGCCAAAGAGATACATGTGGGATAGAACCCACAGACAAAACATGATCAAGGGAAGAAGCTGATACAATCAAGGGATAGAGGTTGCCAGCCTTGGCACCTCTCACAATCACAAGTCTGCCACGAGTGATCTTCCATGCAGAGTCTCCAAAAGATACATGATAACCTACATCATCAAGCTGTCTAGCTGACATGAGACTGCGTGTCAAAGCAGGTACATGACGTACATCCTACATAACAAAACTGCTGCCAGAAGGAAACTGCAACCTAACATCACCAATGCCCACAATATCAAGAGAGCTGTCATCAACCAAGCGCACATAACTCAAAACAATACGGTATGAATGAAACCACTCTCGGAAAGGTGCCACATGAAAGGACACACCTGAATCCAAGAGCCAACAATGTGCATACATAGAGTGTATCTCTGTTATCTGCGAAGCACTAGAAGAAGCTGTAAGGATATAATCATCATCATCAACATCCTCAGGCTGCATAACATTGATATCTTCCATTTTAACACTGGATTTTGTAGGCACTATGCTGTGATCAGAAGACTTATCCTGCACTTTGTCTTTCCCCTTATCTTCGAGTCTTTCATTGCACAGTTGATGGCATTGTGGCCTAATATGGCCCTTTTTTCCACAATGGTGACAAGTAACATCTGCATTGCTACCACAGGATTTGCTATGTGACTTCCCACGAGACTTGGACCGAGATTTCTGAGAATCCCATCCACGGCCATTGCCATTGCCACTGCCACTGCTATGCTTTCCATATCCATCATTCCTGCCTCTAACTGTCATAGCATGCAACACACGAGAGGCATCCAAATTCTTACGGTTAACCTCTTCCTACAGAAGAGCACTCTCAACATCAGATAATTTCAAGGTAGTAGTAGAGGCACATAATGCAGTGCGGAATACATCCCATGACTCATTAAGAGTACCAAGCAAGAAAAAAGGAGTGACATCCTTTGCAAAAGTGATGTCATGCAAAGTCAAGTTCTTGAGTATAGCATGGAACTCGCTCAAGTGAGTAGACATAGTCACATTGTCCTTCATGCGTAGTTCCATAAGCTACTTCAGCTAATACATCTGACTCGCTGGACTTTTCTTGTCATATAGATTCTTGATTTTATCCCACAACTGCCATGCACTCTGTTCTTCCTCAAATTCATTGTAATAAACCTGTTCTTTGAGAGATAATACAATAGTGGACTTGCATAACTCATCAAGTTCAAGTCATTCCTCATCTGGCATAGTTGTAGGCGGATGCCCGCTCAACCTCAAAGGTTTGATCTACGATTTCTGCACCAACACCTACCAAATCTGGCTCTTCCAATAAGTGTAATTCGTACCATCAAGCTTAGTGATGTTGAAAATAGCATGATCAGTGGACGAACTTGCCATAATGCAGGTTAGAAGACTTAGACAGTTCAAAACTCTTGTTTACTGCAGAAAATGACAAAAAATTGAGAGAAAATGGCGAGAAAAGTGTAACCAAAGGTGCTTCCCACCAAGTACTAGTGAAACTACATCATTTCAAAATATTACAGATTTTAGTAAATGAGAGCTAACAGTGCCAAAATCGAATCCCAAGTCAATCAAATACTTCCAAGACCAAAGCCGGCATCATGCGGGCATAACATAGGCATATGACAGTCGATAAGCATGAATCCAACACCCAAACATGTCATATAAACATCTGCCAGTGAGTAGGCACGCCCCCCAGTCAACGGGGCAAAGTGTTCCTGCCACTACCAAGACTTGACACAAGTAGGTGTCAGCTCACAAAGAGAGGGACCCAAAGCAAAGAGTTAGGTCATAAGCATAAAAGGAACCAAGACATATGAACCATGCATCATCCTGAAGGGTAAAAGATCCCAAACAGTCTCAAAAGCTCAAAGAGCATAGACTGCCTGCTCAATGGCTATCAAGCATCCAAAGATGCTCCCACCCGCACAAAATCCATAAATATCAAGCAACAAAGGTTGAACAAAGCATGTATAAGCACCAGTGACAAGTGTCCAAGATCAAGCATCAATGGTACATCCTGGACATGTAGGCGGTAGAGCATCCGTATGTAGCATCCATAAGCATGTAAGACATCAAGTACATCCCAAGATACAACTCTGTCAAGCCAACAAATAGCTCAAGTAAGCTCTGAGAATCCAAGATCAAGCGAAGAACGAGCTCTAGTAGCAATAGGCTCGAAACAATGTAACTAGCATGTAGTAATGCCATAGGCTAAGCATGTCAAGACCGGTCAGACATAAGCAACATACATGCCATAAGTACATCCAAGAGGGAGCATCCAAATGCTTTGCAAAGTGAGCTCAAGCTCAACCAACAATCCCGAATCAAAACCAAGTTCTATGTCGAGCCCCAAGTGTCAATACATCACCATATATGTCGGAAACATAGCTCGAAAAGCATAGGCATAAGCATACATGAGTAAAATGACTTCAATCCAACTGTGTACAACAATGATTAACTATTCAAAACTAAGAATTTCAACACCAAAATCATCTCCAAATGGTTTCCAAACAATAGGCATACATTCCCCTAACATCTGGGCATCAAACGACGGGACCAACCGGGCATCAAATGACAATGCCAGACAAGCAGTAGCATCAAATGTCAGTGTAACACTATCATAAACTGCTTGTGGACTATTATGATAGTCCCAAAACAATGTTAAATCGGTCCAAATGCTATGCCAACACATCAACCATCAAAACCAAGCATCAAAGCATGTTTATATGCTTGAAATGGAGCCTTTCCAAGTGCCAATGGAGGGGGAGAGCTGTTGTTGTGATTGTTAATGCTGAAAACACATATGGGAGGGCTGCATGATTGCGCCAATTGTAAATGATGGTCCTGGAGCTGCAAAAAATGGTGGCCAAGCTTTGGAGGGGTCTGGTTAAAGCCAAGGAAGGCCTCAAACAAGCTCCAGCAAGGGGAGAGCAGCCCACATATGAAATGGGATCTGGGAGTGTAATGGCTGCCGTGTTTCAAGAGGGCTGAAGATTGAGGTAAACCCTCTAGAGAGTGAAGCAATACCTCTGTGTGAATGCCTTGAGGGTGCCCAAAGGGGCTGGGAAGGTGCTCGGGAAGCCGAGGAGTGATAGGAGCTCGAAGGAGTCGGATATGGCTACCAGGAAGGAGACCCAATGCGAGTGGGGAGTCGATGGGAAGTTGAGAATGCCACGAACCAAGCTCAAGAGTCGGGAAGCCGAGCTTTGATACCAGTTGAAAGGTGAGAAGAATCGAAGCTTGGACTCTAGAGCTATGGCGGGAGAGCAAGAGCAAGAAGGAGAGAGACAAGAAATGGGAACTCCAATAGTCACAATGTGTGATCAGGCCTTCCTTTATTTAAAATGTCACTAAAAGAATAAAGAATAAAGTGACGGTGATGGGCGCCCACCACCTGCAGTGTGCAGTGGCGGTGACTGTCAGTGTAGCAATACATGGGCGGCTAGGCGGAGGCGCCTTTACTCCCAACAAAAGGAACTATCACTACCATGAAACCAGTTTCTTCTTCCAACTTCTACAAATAAGTTAGATATAACTATTAATAGATAATAAATGCTTCCCAACCATGTAGTTCTATTAAGAAGCTTCAATAACACATATGAAACAGAAGAGAGCAAAGCCCATGATACAAAAAATCATAAATGTAGGTATTAAAACTGGCCACAAACTAACATGCTAAATAGAGCATTGCATGCATACTTTTTTAAGCATGCAACCAAAACCATTGAATATATATTCTGTAGGTCCATGGATTATGCATCCTATTTAGTGTAATGGCCCTTTTGGTTGAGAGTCCCCTCCCTTCTCCCTTGTGGGACCCTCTAAATAAGGGACCTACTCCCCTTCCCACCTCTCCACAATAAGTTAGGTGGAAAAAGCCATCTTGTGATAGGCCCTCCAAATTAGGACCTAGTGTAGTAATGACTACACATACATCTAGCCAACTGAAAACCAAGAATGCTAATCCCTTTATTCCTCCTTTGTGCCTTGGTGATGGCACTAACTATGATTGGGATTGTCTCCTCATCATTAGTCATCTTTGCTCCAAATAAGGTCAAAGATATGGATAGTGTGATTGCCTTTCTAATGCTTGCTCTAGCGTCAAACTTGTTACATGTATGCCAACCATAATTGTGAATTAATAAGAACCAACACACCATTATGGATTATTGCAAGCATCAAATATTCAACATTGCCTGTCAATTTGTCACATCATAATTAGTATACATAACTTTTGTAGGAGAGGAAGAAGACATATTTGCTTTGTATTGATAGCTATTTCTATTAAGTTGAAATTGGAGAGGACGAATAGGAAACATTGAGGAGATACATGACCATTATATAATAGCCATTACATGTGGAATACTACTATGCAATAGTTTTGCCATGAGTGGCACATATATTCATTCTTATTATATTTACGAATAAGTTGACTACATTGGAAGACTAAGATTTGTGAAGGATAATTAAAAATCAAGTTCATGACCGTTGAAGCATGTCGATATCTTTCTTCTTGATCAATAAATACCTTAGTTATCCTAACATTGATTATATTTTCATCAAAGAAGCATGTCAATATCTTTATTCTTGAACAATAAATAGCTTAGGTATCCTAATACTATTTATGTTTCCATTGAAAGGTGGAGTAGGAATGGAAGCACCAGTGAAAGGAGACAAGCAAGAGCTATGGAGGTTCAAGCAAAGAGAGTAAGAAAGTATGCGGGAACTTCAACAGCCACAATGTGTGATATGCCTTCTCTTATTCTATTTTCATATAAAGAATATAATAACAATGATAAGTGGCTCCCACCCACAGTGCACAAGTGTGCATGCAATAAGTATACGTAAATGTAGGTGGCTAGTGTACAGGTAGCCTTTAACCTCTAACAACCTCCCACTTAAATGCAAATATGATTGACTTTGGAGAAAACAAGAAAAAATGGACAAAGTACAAAGTGTACACATGAGTACAATAGGATGAGGAATAGATGTCATCTCACACATGTCCTCTTCCTAAGAAAGACATAATGTTCCAATAGGACACTTTTAGAGAGCAAATATATAGGATTCTTGTCAGTCAAACTCTATCTACTTGTCCTCAATCACCTCTTTGATGAAGTGATAAAATAGATCTCAATGTTCTTGGTCTTCACATGAAAGACTGGATTAGGTACCAATTGAATGGCACTCATAGAGTTTGAATTCAATGTAAGAGTCATTGTCATACCAAGATCTACCACCAAATGGCCTAACCATAGGGCCTCCTTGCAGGTCTCAATAGCTACAATGTACTCACCCTCCATTGTAGACAAGACCATGCATTTTGGCACCCTAGACATCGAAGAAACAACACATCTAACAAAAGTGAAGACATAGCCAGAGGTGGACTTTTTGCTATTTGCATATCCTGCATTATCAAAGTCTGTATAGCCTATGGCTCTAATATCTTGGCCACCATAACAAATGCACATATCTACAGTGCCCTTAACGTATCTCAATATACCCTTTACAACATCCCAATGTCATCTACCAAGTGTCACCATAGAATACGCCACAACTTCAATTATAAATGCTATGTTAAGACTAGAAGCTATTGTGGCATACATCAAGCTACCCACTGTGGAAGCATATGGGACGACCTTGGCCATCTTGTCCTCATCATCTAATTGGGGACAATTTTCCTAAGTAAACTTCATATTATAAGGTAATGGGTAGCCAATAGCCTTACCACTTGGCATACAGAACCACTCAATAAGTTTATTAATATATTCCTATGACAAGTAAAGGGGTCTCTTAGAGAAATTGCACATAATGCATATACCAAGTATATGAGAGACATGCCCCATTTTTCATCTCTAAGATATTCTTAACCAATTATTCAAAGTATCGAGCTCATCATTAGCACTCCCAATAGTCACTATATTATCAATATATAGCACCAAAAATTATAAGGCTACTATCTCAGGCCTTCTTTGAGTAAAGACACGGATCCATATCACTATGAGATTAACCTTATGAATACATAGAGGCATCAAACTTATGACACCATTGTCTAGGTTCGTGCTAAAGTCCATCAAGTCTCTTCCTCAACTTGTACATTAGGTGTTCCTTGTCATTTTCCTCAAAGCCCTTAGGTTGCTACATATAAATATCCTCATATAAGTCCCCATAAAGAAAAGATGTTTTCATATCCATTAGATCCATCTATGCAACCAAGGCCAATACCAAGTGTAGGGTAGTCATGTTGACAAGAGGAGAGAATATCTCATCAAGATCATTTCCCTTCTCCTACTTATAACCCTTAGCAACCAATCTAACCTTATATGTTGGCTTAGAGTAACTAGGGGTACTCTTCAACTTGCATACCCACTTGTATGGTAATGTGTGTTTTCCATTGGACAAAGGAACCAAATTCCATGTATAATTTTCTATAGTGAATCATACTCACACTATGTGACCCTCTCCCAAGAGTAACTATCACCTTTGTACATAGCCTCCTCATAAGTGAGAAGCTTATTAGGATCTGTCACTATGACATAATGCATAGAGGTTTTAAAATGATCAAGAGGACGCGAGGCTCTAGTGGAGCATATCAAGATTGGATGTGGGGCTTGTATGCCATATCCACTCTATCCAACATAATGATCCTATACAACATGCAGATCTAGGGCTACTACATCATTAACAATTTCAGCAAGCTACCTACTAACTGGGGCTAGCTATACAATAATAGGAGGCTTCTCTTGAAAGATCACCCTCCATATCTCAACTAAATGCTCTGGTCTCATATACATCTTTTTCTCATGAAATATGACATCATGATTGTAGATAACCTTCCAAGCTTGTAGATCCTAAAAGTGATAGCTCATCTCACCTACATCACCATATCCAAGAAATATGGATTTGATAGACTTTGGATCCAACTTATTGCATTTTTTTTTTGGAAATATAGCAAAAAACCTCACATCCAAAGACAAGTAAGTGTGCATATGTGGGAGTTTTACCATATGATACTTGTCTCTGCAACTTGACCACCAAGAGCAGTGCATGGGGATCTATAAATCAAATGAACTATAGTACTAACTACTTCAATCCAAAAGTACTATGATAAGCCTACTTGATAAACCATACTACAGACTCTTTCTTGAATAATCCTATTCATGCATTCTGCAATACCATTCTAGCATGGGGTGTAAGTGGTGTTCAATTGATGCTTAATACCCCTCTTATCACAAAATTGCTCAAATACCTTAGAGACATATTAATCCCCATTGTTAGATCATAGGCATTTTAGACTATGCCCAGACCAGTACTCAATTGTAGCAAAGTAAGAGTTGAAAAATAGCTAACACTTATGATTTATACTTAATAAGATAGGCCCAAACTTTATGCAAATAATCATCAATGAACATCACAAAGTACTTATCACAACCTAATGACTAACATGGCATGGGACCACAACATCAAAATGAGTAAGAGCCAAAGACTCACCCATATGCATAGAGCTAGACTTTTTATGAGAGCATGACCCAACCATGTGTGAACCATTACATCAAAATACAAGATTAAAAGTGGGCTATATACACAAAGCACCTTGCATTCAGGACCAATAAGGATCCTATTGCAAAGTCATCCAATAGGGATCACAATGAGGTTTCTAAGGATATGATCCCGTAAAGGAATAGAGAAGATTACTTGAACAAGATGTGAGATATTTGGTCAATTTAAGTGGCTAGTGGTCAATGGAACTTTCATATCATATTGGGGTGGTGAACATGTCAATCAAACCATGTGGTTGGTCACGTGGGTGTTGCTTACTAGGACCTCCCACATGGACTTGTTATCTTCCTCTCTGTGATGGCTTTTCCTAAGGGTATGGAACATGTAATATACCATATGAGTTCAAAAGAAAGGGTATTTTTATTATGCTAACTTACAACTTTAAAAAAAAAGGGGTTTATAAATGCACCACATGTAAACTCCACATTAGGGGTTTTTTAATTCCAAAATATTGAAAAGCACACTTAGATGCTTGGGGAGGGGAGGGGCTCTCAAGGGATCTACAGAGGGGACTATGGGATGGGGGTGGGGATGAGTGGGGAAAATATGGAGACTTTAAATGTTGAACCTAGGACCATATGATTCTTTAAAAATATGCTTTGCTCATAGTCTTAGATGTAAATTCTTTAAAATCAAGTATATGTCTATATGAGGGGATAGAATTTGTTATTAGATTATAATTTCATGTGTGTATACCACAGTAAGGCATATTATACTCTATGGGATAGTTTTTGATGACTACATATTCGAAGGATGTCAATTGTTATTGTTGGAAACATGAAGCTAAACAATAAAATTTACTAGCAAGTTCTTACTTGAGCAAGATCCTAGTTCCTCAAGAAAGCAAAAGGTTACATCAAGCAACGTAAAATCATTGAGCTTGTGAGACTCACATATTTGCTACAATGAGACAAGTGATATCTCCTCACTATCTCATTATCTAGAAAAGATCACAACATGATAGCATCTCATGTTTATGTTATGAAAACTTAATTCTAGGTCTCATGCAAATCCATGGTGCCACTTCAAGTTTGGGGTTATGCTATTACATCAATGTAGCATAATTGCATACTTATAAATAATAATATTGAGATAATGGCCTCACAACATAGTCTTGGAAACATAACAATAACAAAGAATTGTGTAAGAACCATAACATTACAAGTAAGAACCACATTTAAGGACAAATGTATTATTACCTTGGGACTTATTGGTGTTATTGGTCTTGCAATTAGGAAACCACCTCACAATATCAAGTTATCTCCTCAAATATTCATTGTGTATGCTAACACACTGGAGACTTTATGTATGATCACACCTAGCTATTTATGATAATGATATCTATGCCATTTATTTACAAACTATTACTAGTTCTTCATGTTTGTAAACTCTAAACAAAGAGATTCTTCTCCACACACACACACACACACACACACACACACACACACACACACACACACACACACACACACACACACACACACACACACACACACACACACACACACACACACACACACACACACACACACACACACACACACACACACACACACACACACACACACACACACACACACACACACACACACACACACACACACACACACACACACACACACACACACAGAGAGAGAGAGAGAGAGAGAGAGAGAGAGAGAGAGAGAGAGAGAGAGAGAGAGAGAGAGAGAGAGAGAGAGAGAGAGAGAGAGAGAGAGAGAGAGAGAGAGAGAGAGAGAGAGAGAGAGAGAGAGAGAGAGATTTATAAGAAGTAAGTTGAGGGTTCATGATGTAGTTAATGGTGAAGGTGTTTAAATAGGGAGAGAGAGAGAGAGAGGAGGGAAAGGAGGTATGTAGATGTGTACATATATATCACTCTCTTTGAGTCGTGTCACATAAGAATTCATCTTACAAGAAAAAAACATGCATTTATATAGTTAAAAAGCTTTCCAAACTTGGGTTGCTAGGATGAACTTGTAAATGTCTATCAAAGAGCTTACTAGACAACTTGTAGTCTCAAAAAATACATCTACTATGAGTGCATTTGCATGCTCTTCTACTATTAATAGATCCTAATTGTGTCCATGCTTAGTTAGTGAGAGTTTTCCAAATTATTCCTAGGGTGAACCTCTCAATAATGCACCCACAATTAAGTATTTTTTTCAATTGAAAAGCATTACATCTATGGATATTTCAAACAAAAAAATGCATCTTTGAACCTTTTTCTACTAGGCCTTGAGTTGCAAACCTAGTTGGGAACTCCTTGGTTGCTAAGTTTACATATAGCTTGCAATTTGGCTACCAACCTAATTTGACAATGGAAGAGGGAAATGTTCAATTTGGTTCTCAAAAAAGATGATGTAATCAGTCTTCAAGCACTAGTATCAAAGAATAGAGGGTGGACATACTCAGAATCATGACACAGGTGGACACTGACATCACACTTGACAGTTAGCATCTGAGGTGCAAAATGAGGCTCGAATACCAAGCATACTCAAAATATCAACCCAAAATATATTACTAAAGTAAAAACCATACATCTATCAAAGACAAAAAGTGGTAACAACACAATACTTTGAGAAGGACTAGTGCAAGATCACATGATCATCATGAATAGAAGATAGTTGTAAGATACAAGACAATGGCAATACTATCACCAGATGTGGTGATTGTGGACAATACAAGATTAGCTTTGCTGATAGAGAGCACCCAAGATGCTAGTCAAGAGAGACTAGTAGAAGGGACTTGAGAAGGATCTAACAGTGAAGCATGAGAGCCCTTTGATCCTTGAACTCTTGGAGTATGCATGCACTTGCAACAACATCAACAACTTACAACATCGACAACCTCAATCACTCTCACTCCCTTTCTTATATAGCCCACTACTTGCTATGACATTCTCTCTATGTATTGTTGAGTGTTGAAATGACTTGTTTTTTGGCTGATTTTTGTTGTTTTTGAGAGCTGAATGGTTGATTTTATGAGATGATTGATTGGTTTAGAAGTGGTTTGAGAGTGTTTTGGATGATAATGATGGTGTTTTGGAAGTTCATGATGTTTGTTGGTGGTTCTGTGATGTTCTGATAGGTTCTGTATACCTTCTGTTTTGTTCTGTTTTGCTCTGTTTTGGTCTGTTTTGTTCTGATTGTCTTCTGTAAGGAGGGATGGAGTATTGATTGATGAAGATTGAGATCTTGTGAAAGTTTATTGAATAGTTTTTGAGAGTTTGGAATGGTTTGAGAATGAGTTATGAGGTTTTGATGACCTTCTGTAACCTTCTGTAGGTCTTCTGTTCTGTATTGTAGCTGTTCTGGTACTGTTCTGTAGACTGTTCTGTATGCTTCTGTATGTGTTCTGATGAATGAGAGTGTAGCTTGGGAAAGTTTTCTAGCCTTGAAAAGAGGTGAATACAAGTGCAAAAGAGCTGAAAGAAGTGAAAGAAGTAGCTGTTGAAGACTCAAGTGAAGACTAGAGTGAAGTGACAGTAGTGAGCTATGAAAGGACACTGTAGTGGCTCTGGTGACCCTTCATATCAGACATACCTCTTGGGAGGGGTATCCACGACCTAAGAGGGATTATTGAGAGTGATTATGAGAGATTGTAGTGAGGATATGATGTATTATTGATGGAGAGAGAGAGAGAGAGTCAGAGATAGCCAATTCTACTCAAACAGAGTGATTATATATGAGAGATTGAGAGAGAAGACTATGAGGATATTGAAGATGAATACTATGTGATGTATTTCCATTCAAATATGGGGTATTCCTTTGCTTTCTTTGTTCTATTGATGGATTTTATGAAGATGTTGAAGAATATGGTTGATTCTATCAAAACCGTGGGAGATCTACATGATGCTGCATGAAGATTTGTTGTGCCTAGTGTTTTTCTTCATTGTGATCATATGAAACATGATAAACAAGCTTGTTGATGTTACAAGATAGATTTTCTTGCAAGAGAATTCTCTTTTTCCTTGGTGTTCCTCTCGGGGCTCCATGTTTTTGGTGCGCAGCCGGGGAAACTTGCCATCAACAAGCACCAGAAGAGGCTGAAAATGAAGGAAATGGCATTGCCAAGAAGAGAAGAATTCAATGGATGTTTGTAAAGTTCCTTCTTCCACTGAAGAGTTGGAATTTCTCATAATCAAAGCCACTTTCCACAAGAAGTTCATCCCACAATGGCGGAAACACATCACCATTATGATGCATGCTCTATGTGGTGGACAGTTTCCTCTTCCTGTTGAAGCAGCAGAAACTTGCACCTTGGTGGGAAACTGTTTGGGAATAAACTGAAGAGAAGAAACAGAGAGAATGACCATCCATGGAAGATTTGGCATTCATTGAGAAGTTTCCAGACAACATCAAGTGGGAGATTGTGAAGAAGCTTCAGGAGTCTTGGTCTGTAGAGGTTCACAGGGACAAGAAGGAAAAGAGTTGGAATTTGTTCGTGGACGCTCAACAGCAAGATACATGGGATGCTTGGTGTACTGATAATCTTCTATTTGTTCAATTAGCAACCCACTGGAAGTTGGTAGATAGAGTGTTTTTCACAACATACACTGTTGAAATTATCAGAAGCTGGCATTACTATGATGATGGCACCACCACAATGCTCAGACGTATGCATTTTGACACCTTCAGAACCGAATACCTTCCTCTGTGCAGTGGCATGAAAGCAGAATTCAGGGACGTTGAAAAGAAAGAAGTAGAAGAAATGTTGGCAAGAGAGTCCTCCAGAGACTGAAGCCTTCTGTTAACCCTCTGTGGAGCACTAACAACATAGGGGAGCCACACTCCTGATGAATGACGCAATAAAGAGGCAAGCGTTAGAACGAGTCTAGAGGTACGTGAGAAGAGAGAAAGCAAAAATCAAGGCTAAGAACGAGCTCGCAGCAGAAGCCGCCTTTGACGCCCTTGCGGAACTCTTTACAGAAGCCCCAATGGCACATCAAGCCCTTCCTCCTCCTGCTGGAGGTCCACTTCCAAGCCAGATCCGTCCTGGAAATATTGATGACAGGCCAGCGAATGTAGTCCCATTGCTAATTTTTAAGGGAGAGTACAATGAAGACCCCGATCTTCATGTAGCAGAGTTTATGGTAGCATGTGTGGCTAACAATGCCAAAACCCCTAAGCATTGGTTAGCAATATTTCCCACCACTTTCAAGGGCGCGGCGTTTCAGTGGTATGAGAGACAAGCAGCAGGAACTTTTGGCACATGGGATGAATTGAAGTTGGCCTTCCTTACTAAATTCAGGCGTGAAGGTTTTGAAGAGCGGATGCGAGAGGAATTTATGAACTTAAGTCAGTCCTCTGGAGAAAGAGTAGAAGTTTATGTCTCACGAATGGAATCCATCCTGAAGAGATGGACTAACCATAATCTAGATGATGGCATTCAGAAGGGGGTGTTTCTCAGAGGATTACAACCAGAAGTCCGTAAGTTTGTGGAGCTGCAAAGACCAGCCACCCTGCAAGCTGCAACAGAAGGTGCAAGACTGTACGATGAAGTGGAAGCTAGATTGGCAATGAATACAGGAAGAGGAGTCCTACCTCCCCTGATGCCAGGAATGACGTACCCACCAAATGCAGTTCCAGGGACTGTTCCCTATCCCTACCAACAGATGCCCCCGATATCACAGTACAGTGCACCAAATCCACAGTGGCCACAATCCATGCCTCAAATGGTGGTTCAACCACAACAACAATGGTCCCAACCAATTTCCTCAATGCCAAATCAGCAGCAACAGTGGAATCCTACTAACTGGAGCCAACAGCCAACAGTTCAAACAGGAGCTCTGAATCAGAACCAGAACAGAGACCCCTCTGTACCAGCCCAACCCGTTTATGCAGTGATTACAGAGACTCCTCAAAACCCTCCTGCTAGTACCTCCGGGGGAGAAAGCTTGAAGGATTACTTATCCAACTCAGTTGCAAATATAAAAAAGGAGTTGATGGATGTGATTACAGAGCAGCTACAGACGCTGAAAGTGAATACCGCTAGCATATCCAACGTTGCAGGAGCAGGAAGAGATGTGATGCGGTCAAATACTTGGTGTGGTAAGTGTCATCAAGCAGGCCATTTAGCCACTGAATGTACACGAAAACCAACCATTCATGGAGCCTTCTGTTCCTACTGTTTGCGGAAGAACCATACAGAGGACATTTGCTCTCTGAAGGAGATGCATGATAGGAGAAGGAAGGAAGAAGATGCAAGATTCAACTTGTTGGAATCCAAAATGACAACACAGGATATTGGACCCAAGCCTAGAGAGTTTGGTCCTAATTTCGAACCCAGAAGATTTCCCTCTCAAAGTTACAGAGGAAGACATTCTGGCGGTGGTCAGAGATCAGAAGTGGAGTGTTACAGATGCGGAGAAAAGGGACACATCTCACCAAATTGTCCAAATCCTCGAAGGTCAGTGGATTACAAGCCCTTATGCAGTCGATGCAAAGGAGAAGGCCACACTGCAAAAGACTGTCCAAGCCCAGCCCCAGTGAAAAACAGTGCTACTGATAGTCCGGCCAAGGCCCAAGAGCCTACCTCCAATTTGGTGGAATTGGAAGTTGCTGCCATCACGCGTGCAAAGCAGAAGGAACCACCTATCCAGAAAGAAAATAACCCTCCTGCCAGAACAGTGAAGTTCAATCTTCCACCAGAAGAACAGAACAAAACAGAGCTTGACAGTGCCGTACAGGGCACTACAGTGCCACAGAGAGTTACATAGACAGTTACAGAGATAGGACCAGAGATCCAGGATACAGAAGAGGAGAAAGTGCCGCAAGTAGTAGAAGAAGTTCCCATGATTCCCCTGTTGGAAGAAAGAGGGAAAATGAAAATGGGTGTTGCCCCATTCCCTAACCGATTAGAGAAGCCAGTGGATCCTATTAAGGAATACAATCTAGTTAGAGATCTAGATACCTTTAAACCAAACCTCACATTTCGTCAATTATTGATGTTGTCTCCCAGTTGCCGGAAAAGATTCAAAAGTATACTGACAAAAAGACGTGGTTTAAGGATTGCTCCCTCAACAGTGACAAAGTCCAACCAGGCTCCAGATCCTGTAAAAGAAGTGGATGTGGCTAATGCTTTCCTAGATCTGGGTACTCTAGAGACTGGTGTGTGGATAGAAGGTTGCTTTATTTCAAATGCACTGATTGATGGTGGTTCATCAGTGAACATTATGACGGATGTTACAATGAAGGATCTAGGCTTACAAGGTGTGCAACCAACCCAATGGCTCATCAGACTGGCGGATCAGAGTAGAATCAAGCCTTTGGGCATTCTCCCATATGTGAAGACTACAGTGGCTGGAAAAGATTATTGGCTAACCTATTTGGTGGTGAAGCCAAACTCTTATGGTACATCCTATCCTCTGCTACTGGGCAGACCATGGCTTTTTGAAGCCCGAGCAAGGACGTATTGGTTCAAAGGAACCTTGACTTTGGGTAGAGGACCCAACAAAGTGGTGCTGAAACTGTATGGTTCTCAAAAAGGACATGGATCTACCTCTTTGGAATTATCTTCTGACTCCCCTAATGAGGCTACGGATGGAACATCAGTAGACGAAGACACTGTCAAACAGATCCTTCCCAAGAAAACAGTGGCATGTTCCTTGACAGTGGATACTGTAGGCCGACTTCCAAAAGATGCAAAGCCATTATCAATGGGTGAATACTTCCTGCCTGAACCAGGAATGACTTCTGAAATCACTTCTGACAGTGAGATAGAAGCATGTATGTATTGCTCTCCCTGTTACATGGCCATAGCAGAGCCAGAGACAGAGGCAGGAGAGAAAACATAGAATATGTTCTTCTGTTACAGAGCTCCTACAGAGATAGAGACAGAAGCAGAAGCAGAAGCAGACGCAGAGACAGAAGCAGAAGCAGAGACAGAGACAGAAGAGGATGGATATGATACGGATGAAGAAGATTATGAAAGTGAAATGGAAGAGTCTATCCCACTTGAAGAGGATACATTTGAAGAAGAAGTTCGAGAAGTATCAGAAACAGACGAGCTCATGCTATGGGACAGAATGGTGATGGTACCATTTGGGCTGGTAAATGGATCTTCTCATATACAAAATCTTTATAAGACGTGGATTAAGAAGAATAAGCCATCTTTCAACAGTGGCTCATGCCGTCCTAACCCATCCTTGCCAAAGAAAGATGATGATGATGCACCGTGCCAACAAGCACCAGTCCCACAAACCCAACAGGCATCAGAGGGTCCCTGTTATGTGACGTTCCTGGATGCGTCATTAGAAGATGAGTCTTCAAGTCAAGAGGTAATTAATCTTGAAACCAAACCCGAAACGGCTCTAATCCTATTCCAACATCTCAAAGAGCAACATAAGTCTCCACCAAAAGAAGAAATTGGTTCTAGTGGGACATCAGAAGAGGACACTACTCCCTTGAAGGAGTCGGATCTGTACCTAGAAGCAATCCGCGGGACCTTCATCCGTGAAGTAGAAGGTGAAAGGCAGTTAACCTTTGTGGATGCAGAAGGCACTGAACACCACTTGAAGGTGGGTAGCAGTCTCCCAGAAGAGGAGTTGTCAACCTTGTACAACTTGTTGAAAGAAAATTTGGACGTGTTTGCGTGGTCCTACAAAGACCTAAAGGGGATTGATCCCACAATATGTCAACATCATATTGACTTGGAGCCTGATGCCAAGCCAGTACGGCAACGACAGAGGCGAATGAATCCGAATTATTCCACATTGGTGAAAGCGGAGCTGCTGAAGCTTCTCGAAGCCGAGTTCATCTATCCAGTGGCAAATAGTGAATGGGTTTCACCCATCGTGGTTGTACCCAAGAAGAATGGCAAATTGCGAATATGTGTGGATTTTCGAAAGCTTAATTCCAAGACGAAGAAGGATCACTTTCCTATCCCTTTCACAGACCAACTGTTGGACACAGTGGCAGGACATGAGCTTTATTCTCTTCTGGATGGATTCAGCGGATACAACCAAGTGCAGATAGCAGAAGAAGACCAATCCAAAACAACCTTCACCACAGAATGGGGGACCTACGCTTACCGAGTGATGCCATTTGGACTCTGCAATGCCCCTGCTACTTTCCAGTGAGTCATGATGGCCGCATTTCAAAATCATCTGCACGACTTTATTGAGGTATATTTAGATGACTTCTGTGTCTATAGTTTGATCCGTGAACACTAGGAACACCTGGAACAATGCTTTGACCGATGCCGGGAGTATGGGATTTCCCTCAACCCCGACAAATGCATATTTGGGGTCTCTTCTGGAGTCCTGTTGGGCCACATTGTCTCTGCACAAGGGATATCAACAGACCCTGCAAAGATTGAAAAGATCGCAGCTCTGACAGCACCCACCAACCTTAAACAATTGAGGGGATTCCTAGGCCATGTGGGTTACTACAGAAGGTTTATAGCCCATTTTGCAACAAAGGAAACTTCCTTGCATAAGCTTCTGAGGAAAGATGCAGAGTTTACTTGGACGGAAGAATGTGACAAAGCCTTTCACACTCTGAAGCAGTGTCTGATTGAGGCACCCATTCTGCAACCTCCTGATTGGACGAAAGAGTTCCATGTACACACTGATGCATCAATTGAAGGCTTAGGTGCTGTCCTCTGCCAAAAGGGCTCCTCGAAGTTGGATCAACCGATCTATTACGCAAGCCAAAAAGTCACTGATAGGGAATGGAACTATACAGTGACAGAGCTGGAGTGCTTGGCAATGGTGTTTGCCCTGGAGAAGTTTCGCCACTATTTCCTATCTACCCACTTTAAATTTTATGTGGATCATGAGGCCCTGTCCTTCTTGATGAACAGAGCAGATGTGAAAGGACGAATGATGAGATGGCTCCTTCTATTTCAGGAGTTCGACTTTGAGGTGATTACTAAGCTTGGTTGTTCCCATGTTCTGGCTGATCATCTGTCGCGTATCCCACAAACTGCAGATGAGGAGCAGGATGATCCAGACCTCCCTGATGCTTCCCTATTTTTGGTAGAAACTGTAACTCCCTGGTATGCAGACATTGCCAATCTGTTGGCAACCCAACAGTATCCTCCTGGTATCTCTAGTCGGGAAAGGACGAAGCTCATGCTAGAATCAGCCCCCTACACCCTGCTAGGCGGTGCACTGTACAAGAAAGGCAAAGATGAAGTGCTCCAAAGATGTGTTGCAGGAGATGAGATTGGGATTGTTCTGAAGGCTTGCCATGACGAGCCATGTGGGGGTCACTTTGCAGGAGAAGCTACAGCTAGGAAGGCTCTACTAGCAGGTTATTGGTGGTCTACCATTCACAAGGATGCCTATGATTACTGTAAAAGATGTGATGCTTGTCAAAGAATGGGGAAACCCACGAAGACAAGTGCCATGCCACTGCAACCTATCCTTCCCTTAAAGCCGTTTGAGAAGTGGGGCATTGACTTCGTAGGTCCGATCGATCCTCCTACCAGAAGGAAACAGAACCGATACATCCTCGTATGTACGGATTATGTCACAAAGTGGTGTGAAGCTAAAGCCCTAAAGCGGGACGATGGTAACAACGTGGCCCTGTTCATGTATGAGAATATCATCACCCGTTTTGGCAGTCCCTTAGAGCTGGTGAGTGACAGAGACACTCATTTCCTCAACAAAGTCATGGAAGAATTGACAGAGTTGTATAAGATCCGCCATCGCAAGTCCACTCCCTATTACCCCAGAGCCAACGGCCAAGTCGAAGTTACCAATCGCATCCTCTGCTCGATTCTGACAAGAACAATTGCCGCACATCATCGTGATTGGGACGATCGACTTACAGAGGCCCTCTGGGCGTACAGAACCTCCCATAAAGCAGCAACAGGACAGACACCCTTCCAGCTGGTGTATGGTACAGAAGCTGTTTTCCCTGTTGAATTGGGATTACCCTCTTTGAGAGTGGCTATCAAAGAGCGTTTGGGGGATGATGATTCACTGCAAGGCCATCTCCTACACCTGGAATGTTTGGACGAAATTCGTAGGATGGCTCTACAGTGCATGGAAGCCACGCAAGCTTGACGTAAGGCTTACCATGATAGCTTCATCAAGCACAAGGAGTTCAAAGAAGGTGATTTGGTCCTAGCCTATGATTCACGATTTGGCAAGTTTCCTGGCAAGCTTCAACAGTGGTGGATGGACCCATATAAGGTACTTGCTGTCAACCCGAATGGCTCTGTCCAAGTACAGACCGTTGATGCCTCTGATGATCCCTTTCTGATCAATGGATATCGCCTGAAGAAGTACTTTCCTCCTTGGGGATCTTGACAATTACGGACACTTGATCTTTTTCCTCATTGGCGCAGCACTGTATTTCTTATGATGCTACTTCTGATAGTCGTTCTTCAATCACTCCTGATGAAGTGGACACAACCCTCTGTCTCCTTAAACCCCCCTTCCAGCCTTGATCTCTTATCCTCTATTTTCCACCAGCGACAGTGGCGAGGTTGGTTCTGACAAATGGTAGTTCTACCATTCCCTTGTTCAATTCGAAAAAAAAAAGAAAAGAAAAGAAAGAGAAGAAAAATATACATATCGGTCATGGGAGAAAAGGACTTAGGTCCTTGTCATGCCGACCTATTCTTCAAGAAAAGGTGGAAACACCCTCGGGAATAGGGAAAAAAGAAAAGAAAAGAAAAGAAAAAACAAACAAATCTGTTATGAGAGAAAAGGAAGCAATTTCTTGTCATAGCAGGCCTCGTTCCAAGAAAAGGTGGTAAACACCCTTGGGCGAGAAGCTGGCTGTGGAAAAGGTGGTAACACCCAGCAGTCCAGAAAGTGGATTCATTAATTGATATTTCCAGGATCCAATTCCGAAGCTGCCTCCCTTGGTACGCTGTGTCCTGGGTCTCTTTGCAAAGTGACTACCTGTCCTCTAGCAGATGACATGTCCTATTCAACACAACGTTCGATTTGATGGCTACCTCCCTGGGTAAGCCTCTTCAACAACTGATGATGTGATCTTCATCGACAAACAATCGAGTGACGTGAGCTTTCATCCTAACCGGATGGGGAAGTGAGTATCGCTGCCCTCCTGTATCTATCAACAAAGAGTGAGACAGAGGGTGGGATGAGTGTGACTGGAGTTTCTTCAATCACTTACCAAGAGGTGAGATTGAGGGACGTTACGACACTTGGAGTCAGGTATGTTCCACTTTCCCTATGCACCCACGGGATGGGTCTTTGCCGTCATCACAAGACACGCCACCCTGTTGTGTACACTGCACTGTAAGGCTCCCTTGCCTTCCTCCTTGCACCTATGCCAGACGAGTTGGACGAACTAATGCACCATCAACTATGCACCCTGGCATACTCTTTCTGCACCATTTCCCCTTTGTTGATTCCTCAACCGGGTACGAGATATGGGTTTCAATCATTATTCCTCGAGTGATATTAGTCATGGGGCGAGTGCCTGTTCTTTCATTTCATTTGTGTGACTGCGAGTTGAGTGTAATATCCCTCATCATCAACAACGAATTTCCTGCGATTCCTTCAACCAGTTACCTTCCTGGGTGCTGCCGCATGGTCCCTGCCATGACGAACGTGTGCCGAGAAGATGCCTTGGTCCCTCCAGAAGCCAACAACCACACTGAACGTGCCATCGACACTCAACCTTGATTCTTGACGAAACGGGCCAAGTTTAGCTAACCCTACACCTTCTGTTTCTTCGTGACAGTCATGTTTTAAGTGTGGGGACGTTAGTGGATGGTCTGTGGTGTGGTTCTAGGCCCCTGTTGTTCGGTTACCCCTATCTGTTAAGGTCTTAAGTGTGGGGATGCGTCCCTGTGCGTCTACATTGCATACCCTTCTACATATGCCTCAACCTGCTCATGCATGTTTGCCATGCCTTACTTTTATCTTGATGGGGTCCCTTTCCACCCACCCGGTTATGTTCCCCCCACCCTTGGGGCTGTTCCCTTACAGTTTTCCTTCATTCCCTGATTTTGAGGTCCTGCCATGTGAATGCATCCTACGTTCACCAAAGTCCCAATCCCACCTTATAGCCCTGTTCCTCCCGTTGAATGACCATTTTTCCTTTTTACTTACCCCTATTCCAGTGCACGGTTTTCGAGTTATTAATTTTTGAAGCATTTTGCGCAACTTAGCCGGTTTTCCATGTGAACGCGCTTTTCTTGCTCCGGAGCCATGCTCTGATGTCATAGCCCTGCCAACCACTTTTTCCCTGACATTTTTCCTTTTTACTCCGAGTCATTTGGCTACACGGTTTGTCCACGATTAATTTTCCGGTTTTTTTCGACTTTTTCGTGCGTATTTTTGCTATTTTTCCATGTGAACCTGCCCTGTTTGCATCGGAATTCCAATTTGATTTGACAATCGTGTCCTTCTTGTCTCCCCCCACCTTTTTCCTTTTTCCTCCACCTTCTTTCGACTTTCGGATTTTTACTTATTAATTTTTAAATATGTTTTCGGGAGTATTTTTAGAGTTTTTCACATGTGAACCCCTCCTATTTCCACCGGAACTGCACTTTAACATGATAACCCAGTGTCATCCCTTCTTGTGGACATTTTTCCTTCTTACTGCCTGTCATTCCGGTGAACGGTTCGTCCGATATTAATTTTCGATCCCATTTTCAGGTTTTTTTGTGTTTTTCCCATGTGAATGCATCTTATCTCCGTCGGAATTATGTTTTGATGTGATAGGATTGTCGGGCACATCTTTCTGCATAGTTTTTCTTTTTTTTGCACCTCATTCCGATGCATGGATTTTTTGATATTAATTTTTAATTACATTTTTTGGTTTGTTTTTTGGGTTTTTTGCACGTGACCGCCCTTTACCCCTCCCGGAATCTTCGTCGTATATTTTTCTTCTCTTCCGCCTGTCGTCCTGCCCACTTTTTGTTTTTACGCTATTTCGTTTTGACATCCGGATCGGGAGTTATTAATTTTTCTTTATTTTTACGTGTATTCGCGCATCCGTTTTGCGCGTGAACGCGCCCTTTTTCGATTTTACGCATCTCCACGCACCCTGGTTGTGTCCGCATGACCCGTACCATCACCCCGGTGCCATTTCAATCCCGTCACGGCAAATTTTTTTACCCCGTCCCGCTCACGTGCACGGGACGGGGGTACGCGCCCTTGGCCCTGCCCAACCCCCTACCCTCTTGGCCCTACCCACCCCATGACCCCTACCCAACCCATGGGCACCCTTCCCCCATGGGCACCCTCCCCTATCCCCCCCCCCTTTCTCTCTCCCCGACCCCCAACCACCTCCCTCCCCATCTCCCTTCCCTCTGCGTGTCCTGCCCCATCTCCTCCTCCTCTCCATTTCCTCTCCCCTCCTCCTCCTCTCCATTTCCTCTCCCCTCCTCCTCCTGCATTTCCTCCTCCTTCCCCTTCTTCTTTCCCTTCTTCCTCCCTCTCTCCTCCTCCCACCCTCTCCTTCTTCCTCCCTCCCCCTTTCAATTAATAAGTTAGTAAGATTACTAACTAAAGACTAACTAAGGTAAAAACTAACTAACATTAATTATTGATAATTTTTATTTAATTTAAAATATTTTATTTAGAAAAATCAAGAGTCGTAAATTCGATATTTTTCTCGAATTAGCAAAAACCGTAGCTACCCTTCACGTAAATTACAATGTGAACAAGACTTATGAGTTATATTAATCACTAAGTTCATGTGTATAGTTTGGAAGGTCAAAAAATATTAGATTTTGGGCAAAGCTAGTATATTCTAGATATTTTAGATATTATCCTAAAAGAAAAAGATATGGAGATTTTTAGAACTAGATGTCATTTAAAAGAAAAGATAAGTGATTTTTTAGTTAGTTTGAAGATTTTATAAAAAGAAAAATAAAGAAAAGTGACTGGCGAAATCGCGCGCGCCGCGATCGCAGTTTACAGGCAGTAGACAGCACTTCGAACAGAGAAAAGAAGGAGTGAACTGAGAGCTTTCTAATCAAGTGTCTTGGAGTTTTACCCCCCTTTCGGAGCCAATGGAACCATCAGATTTATGATCTGAGCATCAGATCACTGATCTTTCCAAGATCCCCCTCCATAAAGAGCTCTACTTCTCAACCACAAGCCCTCTTCTCTAATTCACTATAAATATGAGGCATGGGAGAGTCATAAGGAAGCATAAGGAGACCCCGAGAGGCTGCGAGAGAGAGGTAGAGTGGAGGATACTCCTCCAAGAGATTGTGAGGAAGAGCTTGCAAGAGAGCTTGAGAGAGAGAAAGAGAGAGAGAGAGAGAAGAGTCACCTCGAGAGGCTGCAAGGAAGAGAATTAGCTCAATTTCCTCTCCTAGACTGAACCATCTTCTCTTACGATCTTCCATCTTGAATCTATTCCACCTTCTTAATCTCTTGAGTCTATTTGCGGACGATGGCCTCCAAGAGAAGAATGTCGCGTGTGGATGACAATCCTGCAACTAGCAACAAGGCTTCGAGCAAAGGCATCACCATCAATCCAACTGCGGTTCCGGTCGTAAGTAATGTATTTTCAATTTGATAGATGCTTGCTTTGATTCTCGTATGAGATACGTTAGGCCCCATACTATTGCACGAGTATAGGTCATGGGAAAGGATAAATTTCATCTCGCTTACTCGAAAGATGGAGTTTGTGAAGTGCATATATCAAGGGAAGATAATTGCACCTAGTTACATATGACTTATTTGCTAGTAGAGCAATTACAAGGAAGAATCAGTCAAGCATTGTGAATGGCATAGTCATCAAAAGAACGACATTAAAAGATTGGGCATACAAGTGCTAGATTAAAGTATAGTCAAGGGTTATAACTAGCATGATTGCTAAAAGAATATGACGTTAAGAATCATGAATAGAGAAGTACTAGTTTAAAGTTTAGATACTTCAAAAGTACTTAGCCTAAGAGCCTAGGAGTCTAATTACTCGAGATCATCTCACACTTATCTTATCAAGTATTTATATGTTATGCCTATAACACGTTTGATATATGAGGATAAATTTCTATTTGCCTCATAACTTGACTAAGAGCTAGTACAAGAAATTAATCATAAGGGTTAAAACTAAGATATCTTGAGATCTGTCGGATAACGATGACTTTTGCTAATCCAAACTCAGGGTTGGGTTATCAATCAAGGTAAGTGACCTATAGAACTTACATCATGAATAGTGTTTGAACCCTTAACATATGCCCTAGCCGAAGGAAGGAAGTGTTGAGAACATGTTTGCATGGTATTGCTCTTAGATCCCAAGGGAGAGAGCAAATATACGATGGAAATGTTATATCGTCTATTCTTGCATTGTTTGAAAAGAATGCAATTGGTTTTGTTGATTGATCGAACAACATCCTAAATGTTTTCACATTCAATTGGTTGTTAGTTATTGTTTGGATGATTATTCCAAGTGCTTGTGATTTATGGTAAATGCATGGCAAGGGTCTGTGATGACAAGTCGCCATGGATTAAAGGAATGTTTTCTTGGAAAATAATATTAGGCTGATTGCCTTGTTTGTGCTTGATTCTTAAAGGATTTAATTAAGGAAGGATATATTGTACGGGTGGATCACCTCCATGGTCGCACCGCGTAGTAACCCGAGAGGGCACTGCTCGATTCATGGGCCGAAGGTCGAGTGGTGAAAAGGCCAACCACGGGAATGATGTTTCGCTCCTAGATAGCTTGTGGGTCAGTTGGAGCTCTGGACACCCCTTGCTAGGTCAAGAATGGAGTTGAAGACCTCCGTGGCCCCCAACATCTGGGCATGTTGGGAGATCCTATTCTAGATAAAGGATTGAGTTTTGGTGCCATGTGAATTGGACGAGTTACTTCTGCAGGGCAGAAGGGATACTTCTGTTGGACAGAAGCGAAATATAATTTCTCCTGTATGGGCGGGAGACAAAGATTAACTTGAAGATAAGTTAAGGAACTTGTTTGATCTTGTTTGTCAATAGATTGCTTTGCTCTGTTTTCGTGTCTGTGCTATAATTTACGCAAACGAACCTTGTTCCCTAAAAGGCTTAATTAATGAAGCTGATTTTAAGTGTCACACATAAATGTGGTAGGACCTAATTAGAAAACTAAAGCTATTAAGGGAAGCGGGTGGGCGGAATCCCTGACGGGTCCGTCCTATGGCAGGGTGGTCCCAGAGAACTGGGAGGCTTCTCACAAGTTTTTATCGTCATTCGACCTTTAGATATTGATAGGTCAGAACCCGATTCATGCCGTTTTAGGGGACCGGAATGGGACTATGCCCTATGGGCAGAGAGGTTGAGCAACGTATCCCTCTCGTTTCCCATTCTCTTTGAACCAAGTGCGGCATAGATCTGCTTCGGGTTGGATATCTCTGCGTAAAGTAGGATGTCCAATACCCGACGCTAGAATGCTAACAGGAGACCTTGACAACTAGGAACCCAAATTTCAGGTCGATCCTAGTGGGTTCGATCGTGAATGTTCCGTTGCGAGGCGGATTCGGGAAACCCTAGGCGACAAAACTCGGAACATTCCTTGGGAGTGCCGGGCAGCGACGCTTAGATTCGTTTCTCGATAGACCACTAAAAGAGTGCCTGGAAAGCCGATGGGCGGGCACCTCACACCCGTCGCCGCCTCTGACACCGTCCTCCCCCGCCGCTGCCTCAGGGACTGCCCTCCCTCGCTGCCCTCTGAGCCTGCCGCTGTCGCCTGGGACTGCCGCCGCCCTGCCGTCTGAAGACGCCGCCGTTCGTCCACGCCCCTCGCCGCTGCCTCCTGTCGGACAGCGCCTCCCGCCCGATCGACCGTCGCCTCTGCTAGCTGTCGACCGCCTGCCCGCCAGCATATCGCCGCCGAGGCCGCCGACCGCCGCAGTCGACGCCGCCATGTGGAACGCCGCCGCGTGGACCGCCGCCTCCTGCCCGAGCCGCCCACCTATCTCCACCTCCTCCTCCCCTTCCTCCTCTTCCTCTTCCACCTCCTCCTCCTTCACTAACCTCAGGTTAGTTACAACTAACCTCACCATTGTTAATTAACCTAACATTAGTTATACCAACTAACCCTAGTTAGGTTAGTTAACCCTAACCCCACCCCCTAACCAACTAACCCTAGTTAGTTGTTACTAACCTTAGTTACCACTCCACTAACCCTAACCCTACCCTAATTAGGACCCCTAATCCTAACCCTAACCCTAACCCTAATTAGAACCCCTAACACTAACCCTAACCCACCTTAGGTTACCTAACCCCCTTTAGGTTAGTTTCTACTAACTGGACTTATCTGACTTATCCAACCTGACTAACCTACCCTGACTTGACTTCCTGTGACTTACATGACTTACCCAGACTAACCAGACTTAACTGACTTACTTCTAACTGACTTATCTGATTAACATGATTAAAATTTCTGAAAATTAAACATTTTCTAATTTCACTCCCAAATTGCCAACAAATGTAGGAAATTCATTTAACAATACTAAAAAATTCTTAAAAAAAATTCAAAAAAATTTCTAAAACATTCCCCTCACCCCCCTTGACAATTTTTCATTTATTTTTCACTTTTATAAAATTATCATACATGGTATCCCTATTGTTATAAAAAATAATAATTAAAAAAAGCGAACAACACATTAACAACCCAACAAACGGGAATTTTCCTTCACACTCTCTATTTTATTTGCCTAGACCCCATTGTGGATATTTCCTCCATATTCATGTGTTGTTTATATTAATTTCCATATTATTCTTTTTATTCTTATTTTAAAAACAAAAAAAAACAAAAAAAACAAAAACAAAAACATAAACAACCAAACCTACACAAATACAAACCAATAAAACACATCCACAACCCATAATAACCACACAAACAACAATAACCAACCATAAATAATCACAAATTACAAAAATAAAAAAACCAACAAAAAAAAAAACAAAACCAACACATCCGCTAAGGTGTTGTCTTTGTTGTTTCGTCAGTGGTCTTTACTTTTCCTTTACTGGATTCACTTCTTTTGGGAGACTCTTCTGTGCGCATTTCTGCATTACATACACACCCCTTCCAGGTATTTATTTTATGTGTTTTATTTATTTTAATTTTCCCCTTTATCACCAATTAATTGTTAAAATGAACTCTTTAATTCACCCACAGTTTCCACGCGCATTCGCACTCAACACACACATACTTTTTAATTAAAATAAACCAGCCGTTCACTTAGCACGCGCTACGTGTGCTAAAGAGGCACTTTAAATTTTTACTTAAAATAAACCAGTCGTCACATGAGCACGCCCTGGCAAAAAAGTGCTCCACATCACCTTAATTTGTAATCAATGAACTTGCATTTAGAGACCCCGTCGGGTATCGAAGTCCGGGAATCGAATTAATGCCCGCTTCACCTAATAATTGGTAATTTAATTTATAATAAGGAACCGCCGTTTTCTTGCTAAGGTTTATCACCTAATAAAAATTCACCCATTTTTAATAATTTCTTAAAATTAACCCTTCATTAAATTAATTCCCCGTCACTGCACTTAATTTCCCTTTTTAATGAACCGTTTCGTGGGATGGGTATGCGCAGTCCTGAGAGTTTTATCACCGATGTAGTCTTGATATGTGTCGGATATGGTATTGTTTTGGTTTACTGTCTTTGTTACGGTTACGGGTACGGTATGCAGTTTTTCTTTTATTGCCTGATACGGGGTTCTGGGTGTTTATCTGATGCATAGCATGAAGCTTTAGGTCGCATTTGTCTCAAGGTCATGTCAAATTTTTTCTAGGATGTGGTTTGCTTGGGGTTAGTTGGTCGAGTCACGTTTTCTTGTTTGGTTATTCTCTTAACCTTGGTTTTTTGTTTGTTGCTTTGCAGGCATTCTCCTTGATTGTTTGTGTTTGTGGTGTGTGTGTAACCATCTGAATGGCGCCTTCTCATGCTCCTCCCCCTATCCAGTACGTCCCATTAGTTAGTAGGGATTACTCTTCCCTACTTACTTTTGAGCCTCTCACGAAGGCGGGACTTGCTGCTTTTGTGGCTACTTCTTTTCCACTGCTTCCAGAGGATCCGTCGTTATGTGATGAGTTCCTGGCCTCTTACAGTAAGAAGACAGGACTAGTCCAAGGAATTTCTATGACTTTGACACCTCGAGGCTTAGGGAAGGCTCTGTCTCTACCCTTCAAAGGTGAACCTTTTGTGACCACTCGTCAGCTTTTCTCTAATGAAGAGATTCTGAAGCTGTTGCAAAAGCAGACAAGGAAAATCCTCGATGTTAAGAAGGTGATAAACTCTTCAGGAGTTTCCTTTTCTATGATCACTGATCCCGTATGGAAGACGATCTGTCAATTTCTCCAGGATAGGTTTATGCCTGCCAAAACGCCATCCCAGTATTTGTCCAAAGAGCTTTTCACAGCTTCCAAGATGGTGTTGAAAGGAGTTGCTATTGATTGGAGCACTTACCTCCTCACTAAAATGGATCAGCATTTTGTTAAAGTCACCAGGGGTAATGTTACCAATGTCACATATGGATCATATTTGTCTGCCTTCTTGACCTATTCAGGTTTACAGAAGACTGTGCCTCCACCTCCTCCATCAGATCCCGTACCTCCTCCTCCACCTTCCGATGAGTTCGAACCCATTGACATAGATGATGATGATTCTCCGCCTCCCCTGGTCATACAGCGCAAACGCTTGAAGAGGGTAGCGGATAAAGATCCTTCCGTACTTCCTTCAGTGCCCATTCCTGCTACTTCTGGTAGTGAACTCCCTGGGTATCTCACTTGCAATAACCTGTTCAGAGCACATCGAGAAGGATCATTGGATATCTCAGTTCCCTCCCTGAACAATCTAGTCTCAGGAGATGCCATTCCTTTCCTTTGTAAAGATATTCAAAGTTCCATTGAGTTGTCAGTGACAACCTGTGTTCAACAGCTGTACGCGTCTTTTTATGAAGAGCTCATGCAGTCTAAGGACTAGTTGCATAAGGCAACATCTGAGTTAGCTTCTGTTAAGGATACCCTAGCATATTTATTTAAGCAAATGGAACAACAAACTCAACTGGTTGCCACCCAAAGCGATGAGATCTCTTCTTTGAAGACCCAGTTACTCGAGGCTCAATCCCAGGTTACTAGCCTTTCAGAAGAGAAGGAGAGGATGTCCAGAGAAGCGAAGGAGTTCCAAGCTATCTTAGATGACAAACTTTCAGCTTTACAGACTGCTAATGACACAATGGCATCCCAAGCCTCCCAAATCAGGCAATTGCAAGATCAACTTGCAAAGTCCCGCTCTGTTCCTCCAAGCCCTAATGTTCCATTGATTCCTTCTCTTTCACAGCAGGACTTGGCTGCTCTTCAGAGACAGGCTACTTTGTGCCCTCTCTTCCAAGATAAAGTGGAAAGATTGCAGTCCAGAATGGACTTGTTATGGTCTACCTTTGAGCAGTTTCAGGAACATGTCTTACCAGACCATTCTTTCTTTGTCCACTACCACTTACAGAAGTTGGTCTTCTACATGAAGCTTTCCACGATGGATTTACCTTTTCCAGAGGATGGCTGGAATGGGGCTTGGTCTGCTGAGTTGTTGACAGAGGTAGTCAGAATGGTCTTTGAAGATTCTGTCACACCAGATACCATGTTGATGTCGTACATGTATCTACGAGGAGACTTGTTAATTCTAGATGAGGTGGATATGGCATGGTATGTGGGGGATGTGGTCTTACAGGCTGTTTTGTATGTCAATCATTTGGAGTTGCACATAGCTGACATGTTTCAGAGTTATTCCTCCAAAGTAGCTGATTGTCATGATAATTCATGGCATTCCATGATTGATTCGGTGGTCCTAAATCAAAGACAAAACACAGCTCCTACCTTTGCCCAGAGTACTAATCAACTGAGGCTGGATCTCTTAGCCTATCTTTCAAAACATAATCCATTTGATGCTACCTTCTTTGATGCCTATCAGAGACGATCTCTCTTAGGACCTTCTGTTCCTACCCTTCTCTATTACCAACAAATGGCTCACCGCTCTGCTATATATCTTTCCCTTTGTCAATCTAATTCCACAACTATTTTACCCCTTCTTTTCCAACCTTCATCTTTCCCTCAAATTCCCATTTTCACTTACTGTTCCTCTATTGAGGATAGGGTATTTTCCCCTTCTCCACCCTGTTCTTCTCCACCCATTAATGTACCCTCCACATTTCCTATTTATCAGTTAACACCCTTCCTTAGTGATTCCCTCCAAATTTTTGCCACTCCTTCTTTAACCTTTTCTTCTTTTTATGATTTTTCCTATCCCTCACTTCATCCACTCTTCCTGATTCCATTACCTTCTCCTAACACTTCTATATCTCAACCACCTCAGTTGGTTAGTGACTGTGATGGGTTTGATAATCAGATTTCTAGAAGAAGGGGATGGAGTTCGGATGATTGCCTTACAGGACCGCAGATCAATTGGCCAGTAATTCCAGGAGAATGGACAGCTTCCAGTCAAGCTTATCAGAACTATGTTCATTTTGCCCAGTAGTATTCACAGTCTGCAGATCCCTCAGTGAGATTAACTGCTCACTTTTCTTGGTACCTGGCGTATATGTATAGGCACTCTCATAATGATTCCAAGCCTATTCCAAAGTTGTGCATGAATGTCAATGTGAGTATTGATTCCCAGCAGCTGGAGATATTGTATTTTCATGCCCTTTGTTTGCCTAGCAGATACCTGGTTCTGTTGGAAAGGATGTGATGTCTCCAATTTTTTCAAAATCCTCCCAAAAACTTTGTCGATGAATCCTTATCTATGGATCGTTTCTGACAACATCAATCTTTTAAGAGGGATCATCTTCATTGATACCTTTCCAATGTATGGTGGATGCTTTTTAAATGAAAAACTCTATTGTTGGAGGAGTCATTCAGACGGTTGTGTTGTGTATTAGTGTTTGTGTTGTGAGTTCATTTATGTAAAACGAGCGTGGTGGTTTCCTATTGGATTTCGTGTACGAGCTACATTTTGGAGATTTGTGGTGATGGGGTCATCGATGCAGAATTGAAGCTGATGCTGATGAAGAAGAAGAAAACTCTTATATCCTTTATAAATTTGTTGTGATTTTTAGTTTAATAAGCGGTGTTAATGTATAAAGGGTTTTCCTTTCGTTGTATTTTTATATCAGAGACAGGTTATAAGTTGGGGTCGTGGTGGATGGATTCTTTTTGAGAAGATATTGAAGATCAAAGTTGAGCTTTTCCCTGAACTTGTATTCCCTTTTTCCTGGGTCGTGAGAACGCTTCCTTATTAAGTGTGGGGATATGTTGAGTGTTGAAATGACTTGTTTTTTGGCTGATTTTTGTTGTTTTTGAGAGTTGAATGGTTGATTTTATGAGATGATTGATTGGTTTAGAAGTGGTTTGAGAGTGTTTTGGATGATAATGATGGTGTTTTGGAAGTTCATGATGTTTGTTGGTGGTTCTGTGATGTTCTGATAGGTTCTGTATACCTTCTGTTTTGTTCTGTTTTGCTCTGTTTTGGTCTGTTTTGTTCTGATTGTCTTCTGTAAGGAGGGATGGAGTATTGATTGATGAAGATTGAGATCTTGTGAAAGTTTATTGAATAGTTTTTGAGAGTTTGGAATGGTTTGAGAATGAGTTATGAGGTTTTGATGACCTTCTGTAACCTTCTGTAGGTCTTCTGTTCTGTTCTGTTCTGTTCTGTTCTGGTACTGTTCTGTAGACTGTTCTGTATGCTTTTGTATGTGTTCTGATGAATGAGAGTGTAGCTTGGGAAAGTTTTCTAGCCTTGAAAAGAGGTGAATACAAGTGCAAAAGAGCTGAAAGAAGTGAAAGAAGTAGCTGTTGAAGACTCAAGTGAAGACTAGAGTGAAGTGACAGTAGTGAGCTATGAAAGGACACTGTAGTGGCTCTGGTGACCCTTCATATCAGACATACCTCTTGGGAGGGGTATCCACGACCTAAGAGGGATTATTGAGAGTGATTTTGAGAGATTGTAGTGAGGATATGATGTATTATTGATGGAGAGAGAGAGAGAGAGAGTCAGAGATAGCCAATTCTACTCAAACAGAGTGATTGTATATGAGAGATTGAGAGAGAAGACTATGAAGATATTGAAGATGAATACTATGTGATGTATTTCCATTCAAATATGGGGTATTCCTTTGCTTTCTTTGTTCTATTGATGGATTTTATGAAGATGTTGAAGAATATGGTTGATTCTATCAAAACCGTGGGAGATCTACATGATGCTGCATGAAGATTTGTTGTGCCTAGTGTTCTTTCTTCATTGTGATCATATGAAACATGATAAACAAGCTTGTTGATGTTACAAGATAGATTTTCTTGCAAGAGAATTTCCTTTTTCCTTGGTGTTCCTCTCGGGGCTCCATGTATGTATTGTGCTAGGTAGTCTTCACTACTCCTACACCCATCAAATCATTAATGTGTTCTTGGTGGCTCCTAGCTTTAAAGGTTGCTAATTGATTCCACCTTTAACATTGGCATGCACGGTGGACTTAGACACACAAAATTTACTTGCTAAGGTCACCTTCATCCTATGTGCTGGGTGCATGTCATCGTAGATTAGGCCTTGGGGCAGAAACGGGAGGATAAGGGCTGGGGGTGGAAGGGGAGGCAGTAAGGGGTGGGATGGGTTGGAGTTTTGTGAAGGCTAGGGGTGCTCCAAGGGCGACAGGGTGTTGCTAGGCTAGGAGGTGGGTGGTGAAGTGGTGGGAGTGGGATGTGCTATTGGTCGTGCTACTATAGCCATAGATCCATGTGAGTCTAGAGGGGAGGCTAGGGGATGTTGTGATAAATGAGGTCCGCTATCAACATTTCTAGATAGATGGCTTTGATCTGTATTTGCTACTACAACTAGTCTCATTAGAAGGTCATCCGAACAAGATGGACCTAGAATCCTTCAAGTTTGAGTTTATGAATAGACTTGGCACTAAGAAGGGCATGGATCTGTGCAATCTCTTGAGAGAGATGGCTTTAGATTGGGTTGGGTGGACTAAGAGTTTGGGTGATATTGGCTAACTTCATGATGTTAGAGGTGGGGGTGGAGGTGTTTATAGAGAGTGGATCATTAGGGTTAGGATCACTGCCTCTCTACTCCTTGTCTAAGTCATTAGGATTTGGGGATTCCTCCTCTTGATCCAAGTGTGGTTTCTTCTTGACTCTGGCCTTGGGCTAGAGGAAAGTATTCCAGTGGTGCTTCAAGACAGGGCATGGGTTTGATGTTAGGAATGCCAACCTTCTTCATGTCTTGGGATATTCTAGCATGTTATTCCTCTAGAATGTGTTGCCCAAGAAGGTCAAATTTTTCCTTCTAGTCCCAGTTCAAATCCATCGCTGCTTGTTGAAGCACTCGAATTTGCTCCTTTGCTTTAGCATTCCATTGCTCTAGTTCCTGGTAGTGCTCCACCATTAGTTTCCACTTCAAGTTAGTGGTATTGGTGCCAATGGAGAAGTCAAAGAAGTCCAAAAATCTAAGGGTTGGGGCGATGCATCTTCCTTGCTCACACAAGCCCCAATAGGATCCTCTGTGGCAACCTATTTGCCTATACCACCAGAGGCAAGGGATGCTTGGCTATGTGTGCTTGTTCCATGGAGAGATGCTTGGCTACGTGTGCTTGTTCCATGGGTGGCCGGTCTGCAAGATTTGGAGTGTAGGTAGTCCAGTCCAAGGCAAGGCAACAAGTTTGAACTTGGCTATAGAGCCTAATGCCGAATGGAAGGGAGAAGAGCCAAAGGTGTACTATTGACATGCTGGTGGATGGGATGGGAGTGGGGGTGGACATGGGATCCATTTGGGCACTAGAGTTTAACTCATTTGATTAGTCAAGCACATGAAAAAGCTAGAAATAGGAGTTGGTCATGGTAGCCCCCTAGAGCTCTTATCAAAGCTTCTCCCATCTATTGAGCCACTTCGCTTCATAGTTGTGTTGGAGTTCATCAATGATCTCCAGGGAGAGCGGGGTCATGCCATCTAGGTTCTTTGCTCCAATCATGCAAGATTGGAGAAAGACATTCTCTTGCTCTAGATGTTGTGCTCTATTTCTAACATCATCAACAACATCTAGCTGCTTGTGCTAGCATGCCTCTAGCCTTTGGCAATGCTCTCGGAGAGAGTCATCCTTTTTCTTGAGTTGCTTGGAGGGGGTGGTATTGACCAGCTTGATGCAATCCACCTAGGCTACAAGGTCCTTTGCTACTAATGCTACTACCTGGTCAAGAACCCATGATGAAGTTCAATGATTGGTGGGCCATCTTCTAGCTAAGAACTCAGGTTGCTTGATGCAATCCACCTAGGCTACAAGGTCCTTTGCTACTGATGCTACTACCTGGTCAAGAACCCATGATGAAGTTCAATGATTGGTGGGCCATCTTCTAGCTAAGAACTCAGGTGGAATCAATATGATCTCCAGGGAGAGCGGGGTCATGCCATCTAGGTTCGTTGCTTCAATCATGCAAGATTGGAGAAAGACATTCTCTTGCTCTAGATGTTGTGCTCTATTTCTAACATCATCAACAACGTCTAGCTGCTTGTGCTAGCATGCCTCTAGCCTTTGGCAATGCTCTCGGAGAGAGTCATCCTTTTGCTTGAGTTGCTTGGAGGGGGTGGTATTGACCAGCTTGATGCAATCCACCTATGCTACAAGGTCCTTTGCTACTGATGCTACTACCTGGTCAAGAACCCATGATGAAGTTCAATGATTGGTGGGCCATCTTCTAGCTAAGAACTCAAGTGGAATCAACATGAGTTACTAGGACAAGTTGATAGGGAGGAGCATGGCCATAGAGGAGATGCCATTTGGACTAGTGAGGGTAGAAGTGGGAGCACGTGCCTTATTGTCGTCAACGGTCTCCTCCTCTCATGGTCACTTTTGGCCCTTTGACTTGAGGAGGGTGAGTTTGGTAGAGACACTAGAAGTAGTAGAGGTGGATTTCTTGGGGGGGGGGGGGAGGTTGGGTCTCTTGGGGTGATAGGTCTTGTTCTGTAGGTTGCTAGGTAGTGGTGCTGGTGAGCGGATCCTCATTTTGGAGGACTTGATCTTCAGTGTTCTCCATGGAATGTTGCTCCCCCTTTTTGAGCACTTGGTCTTTAGCGTACTCCATGGGATCCTTGATAGGGTTAGACGTGGGCTCTGTTGCGACTCCTGTCTCAAGATGAAACTAGGAGACTTCCATCGCCGATGAGAAAAGTTGGCAAGGAGAGCCAATAAGGGTAGGTGGGGAAAAAAGCAAGGTGAAGTGTTGTTCACACATCACCTTGATGGTTTTTGATAGATGGCCTATGGGATATGTGTTTTGTCTTGACGTGGAGGCAATCTAGAAGTACATGGGCCTAGGTGATAGGGGTATCAGAAAATGAGAAAAAAAGAGAGGCTACCTTTTTGGAGACACTGAATTCTTTGGCGTGTAGGTAGAGGGCCTCGAGTAAGAACCTAAGGGTGTCAAGTATGCATTTGTAGTCACCGACAAGGTTGCTCAATCAGTACTCCTTGTTGACAATCCTTGTTGACAATGGGGCCGAAGATGTCTTCCATGGTGGTGGTGGGAGAGTTGGTGGGTCAGCTTCACCATGGGTGGGCAAGTACAACTGATCTTGCACTCTCCTTGCAGAGAGCTTATATTTGTGGATATAAATGGTGGAGCTTAAGAGAAGATGCTCTAGGATGGAGTGAGTGTTGAGGTGGACTGGGGTAGTGCTCCATGGGAGGTTGGCGAAGCTGGTGAGCTACATGGATTCTATCCAAGCTTTGGCATTTGTAAGGGCCTTAGGGTTGGGGGAGTGTAACTTCCTCAATGGTGAGTTGGAAGGATGCCATGGTAGGGAAATCGAAGGAGGACAAGAGACAAAGAATGTGAGAAGAGGGAAATGAGGTTTGCACACAAGTGCGGGGTGAGAAATAAGAGTGTTAAAGAGGATATTCTTTCTTAAAGGATGTTATGATTAATGCAAAAGGATAGTGGAAGGCCAATGCATACATGCCACATTAGCAAAACATTCTATTAGCAAACATGATTAGAATGAGTTTTTTGAGATTCCATGGGACTATTAGAGTGTATAAGCTAATGAGTTGGTTTCATAAATAAATGCCATGTTAGCACAAGGGTAGTGACTTTTGATAGCCATTCAATCTAGAGGCGGACAACTAGTGGGGAAGGAATGTCACAATACGATGGTGAAGGACGAGGAAGGAAATCTAGTTTGGTGGGGAATGGGCATGGAAACCTTCAACATAATAGAAACATAGCTAGAATTCATTAATAGGCTTTGGGAGTAGCTTACCTTGTAAATTGATCCGATAGAACAAGTTACTGCTAGAATCATGAAAGGCCGAGAAAGGACCACTCCATTGGAACTTGAGCTTACCCAAAAGTTTTCTCATCCAAGTATTATAGTGGTGTCTTGGATAGTTGATCAACTTGGTGTTTCTCTCGTGCTTGGACTTTAGATAGAATGTAGGTGCTACAAATCCAATCTTCTTCTAGTTGAGCGATGGCTTCCATTTGGAATGGGAGGGATTGCTCCAAGATGATTTGATCATGTATCATGAGTTGAAAACTCAGGGCTACAAACTCCATGGGTGTGATGGCTTCTAGACCAAATACTAATTTGTAAAGAGTCATACCAGTACCAACCTTGAAGGAAGTCTAGAAGGCCCATAGTGTCATGAGGAGCTTAGTATCCCAATCTTTTCTATTTTGATCTATCAACTTGGTAAAATTTTACGCTTATTTGCAAAAGAGGCTTACGAGATTCATTACATTTGTTGCTTCAACTTATTTTTCTTTTCGTAAAGAAACAAAATCGGCAAAACCAACAAACATACATGAGTTGTTGGTGAACTCTACTAAGCCATTAACTTGCGGATACTAGAATATTTTTATGTACAATGAGAAAAAATGAGGTGAGCTCTTTCATGAATTTATTGACAAACTATGTACATTTGTCTCATTGACCAATTCAATCAGAGTGCCATACATAATAAAGATATCACAAAATAAGCACTAAGCAATTGACTTAGTGGTGTTGTTTGGTAGGGCCCATGCTTCTACCCAGTTGTGCAACAATCTATTTTCATCAGGATCTAATTGTTTTTTGTGTAAGTAGTAGCCGGGAAATGGGACCAATGATGTCCAATCCCCATCTCTGGAAGGGTTCCAAAGGTAGGATTGGTTAGTGTGGCAAGCTATCTCTAGCTTTAGGGTGACCCATCCTTCGGCAGAAATCACAATGATGGATCCACTTGCAAATATCACCATGCATGGTTGGCTATCACAAATCAGTTTGCTGGATTTTATGGATTGTAACTTCAGTAGTGAAGTGAATTCCAGAAATTCCTTGATGGGCTTCCTCCAAGATAGCAAGTTGCTCCATTGGGAGGGCCACTCTTTGTAGCACTCTAGAAAGGCTGCGATAATACAACCGACCCATGATAATCTCACAACGCCAGCTCTGGAGAGTCAATCATTTTCATTGTTCCTTTTGAAGATGGGGTGAAGGTATGCTGGTTTCCAAGAAAGCCATCATTTCTTCATACTAGGACCATGAAGGGTTTGATGGCTCTAATTTTGGTGCATCCACTTCTGCAGCAAATAGTTGTTCATCCATGAAGTTATCTTTGATACCAATTGGTAGCTCTCCAAAATTAAGGTGGGATATAAAGTTGGCAATGACATGGTGGGTTCCGAAGTGATATATGATTTTGTATTCAAATTCTTGTAGCATTAGAATCCATTTGGCAAGTCAACCCCAGTGACATTTTGTTGCTTGACCAAGTAGAGTAAATTTGAATGATCCACATGAAATGCCCGAGTAAATAATATCAAAACTTCTTGATTGAGTAGATCATGCCAATACATTCTCTGTCATGACTTAATAGTTTTTCTCTATATTAGACAATATTTTGCTAGCATAAAACACATATCAGAATCATCCATTGGCATTGTACTGTAGAAACACACTTCTAATAGCTATGTCAGAGGCATCAACAAATACATGGAAAATTTTCACTCAATTTGGTGGGATCACAATGGGGGTCCTTGACAACAATAGTCGAAGGAGACATAATGCCAAGTTGGCTTTTTCATTCCATTGGTAGGCAGATTTGGCCACATGCACCAATTTATTCAAGGGGACAACCAAGTGTGCCAAAAGTCACAAGTGGTGGCCATGCCACAAAATTTGGCCCAATAATTTGAGTAGTACAGATGGTGCATTGGTATTATAGCTTGCATGATTACTGCTACCTTGGTGGGTTTGACAGCAATGCCATTTTGAGAAATGATGCAGCTCAATAAGTTGCTGCCTTGAATATCAAACACATATTTTATAGGATTTAAACTTAAACTTACATCTCAATAACATGCAAGAAAAAGTTTGAGGTGCATTAGATGGAGCATCACCTTTCCAAAGACACTAAAATCATCCAAAAAAGTCTCATAAAAGTAGTGAGATAAAGTCCAAAAATCTCTTGCATGTCTCTCTCAAAAGAGGCCAGAACATTCTTCAGGACAGATCACATCACTATACTAATATATACTCACAATGTTGTGATGAAGGCTATTTTAGATTGATCTTCTAGAGCAAGGTGAACTTGGTCATATCCACTGAAACCATTGAGAAAGGAGTACATCTCGTGGCCAACCAATTCATCCAATATAGTATCCAGATAGGGGATGGGGAAGGGATTTGGGATTGTGGATGCATTAAGCTTTTTGTAGTCCACACATGTTCACAACTTCTTGTTCTTTTTCAAAACTATGACAATCGGGGAGATCCAATCCACTTGATCTATTAGAGAGGTGAATCTAGCTTGCAATAGTTGATCTATCTCCTCTTTAACCTATTTGGCCATGTGAGGGTTCATCTTGTAGCACTACATCTAGACTAGAACAACATTTGATTTTAGAGGAATGTGATGCTAATAGAAGCAAGGATCTAGCCCTTTCATCTCTAAGTATACCAGGTGAAAACATATTTGAACTCAGTGAGCAAATTGGTGAGTTGCTCATGGAAGTTTGGCTACAATTGGCACTAATCTTGACTAGTTTGATCATTTCCATACTATGTCTAATTCATCTTCCTTTATCCTTTATCCTTTTTGCATTTATGCCTAAAAATCACACTTTTGATTAGGAATTCTCTCATGTCAGCATCAACAATTTGTGTTGGAAATATGCCTCTCTAATAGACTCATAGGAATGCTTCTCTATCTAAGTGGAAAAGAGGGAGATGTACCTAGACACTTTTAAGAGGAGTTATTGGACCCATGTGATCATGACATCACTAATGATGTAAGCAACCCACTTTCCTAAGCCTATAAAAGAGGCTTATACTCATCGTAACACAACTCTCTAATCTATCAACATGAATATAATTTTACTTTGTAGCTAGCTTGTGTCTTGCTCATCTTTTCTCCTCACACACACATTATCTCTCACACACAATCATGAGTACACTAAGGTGCCATCCTCCATAGCCATTGTCACGAATCGCGTGGTGGGGGGACTTGCTCAAGATGCTACACCGAACATACACAGAATGCATAAGGAGAAGCTCACTCAAGAGACAAGAAGAGAGATGGAGGCCAAAACGTTTTCTTACTGGTTTCTTCTTCTTCTTCCACACACTTTACAATGTACACAAAATATAGATAAGATACAACATAAAGGAAAGTGGCCTACTAAGTCAAACAATGCATAACTGACTACACTAGTCGACTGGTGCTATAACTATGCCAGCTGTAAATAGGTGTAACAACCTGAATATAATAAGTAATGAGTCAGTGGCCATGTGAGAGTCATAATGACCACCAACGTGCTAAGTGTAGACGTGTGGACCCATCTAACCATGCAGTCCATCATTAATGTCCGCATGTGTTGAGCTTGTCATCTCAACACTCCCCCTCAAGATCAACTACGTCTCTACAACTCCAAGTAAGCTTCGAAACTTTTGAAGCTTTTCTGTACCCAATGCCTTCATGAAGATGTCAGCTATTTGATCCTGTGTGCTGACATACACCAAGTAAATCTCACCTGCTAGTACCTTCTCTCTCACAAAGTGGTAGTGTACCTCAATATGTTTTGTCCTAGCATGGAACACATGGTTCCTAGCCAACTGTATACCGCTCATGTTGTCACAATAAATGACAACTAGACCTTCCACATGCACATCTAAATTAGCCAATAACTTTTGCAGCCATACTACCTCACATACTGCAACAACAGCACCTCTATACTCAGCCTACTCTGTACTCGACAAAGCAACTGTAGATTGCTTTTTGCTGCTCCAAGTAACTATTGCACTACCAAGAGAGAACATGTATCCGCTGGTAGATCTTCTATCAGACATACTACCAGCCCAATCTGCATGTGTATCCAAACACCTGTACATCTGTACCTGCCTCATAGAAAATTCCATTATGTAATGTGGACTTCACATATCTCAATATGCGTTTGACTGCATCCAAATGTGGCTTTCTAGGTACTTGCATAAACTGACTCACAAGACCAATAGCGTAGCTCAAGTTTGGCCTTGTAATGGTCATGTAGATCAAACTCCCCACTATCCTCCTAAACATAGTAGGGTCTTCTATCTCATCCCCAACATCAACACTCAACTTTACATTCTACTCCAACGGGACTGAAAATGGTTTGCATCCTATCATACCATACTTGGACAACATATCCAAGCCATACTGTCTTTGGGACAACCATATACCATCATCACATCTGATCACCTCAATGCCAAGGAAGTACCTTAGCTCACCTAAATCCTTCATCTTAAACTTCTTCTTCAAAAAGTCCTTGACTTCAGCAATCCCACTATCACTATCACCTGTAATAATCAAGTCATCCACATAGATGACTATGATGACCAAACCTGCATCTCCATTTCTCACATAAAGTGAGTAATCAGCATCAGAAACATAAAAGCCAATATTGACAAGATACTCTCTAATCTTGTCAGACCATGCTCTAGGTGCTTGCTTGAGCCCATAGAGCGCCTTCTTCAACCTGCACACATACGTGGGATGCTCTAACTCTTCATAACCTGCTGGCTGATCCATATACACTTCTTCCTGCAAATCACCATGCAAGAATGCATTCTTCACATCCATTTGCTGCAACCTCCAACCTTTGGCTACTGCCAAAGAAATCACACATCTGACAGTTGCCATCCTAGCAACTGGATTGAAGGTTTCTTAATAATCTATGCCATATGTCTGGGCATAGCCTTTTGCAACCAGCCTAGCTTTGTACCTACTAATAGAACCATCTGCATTGTGCTTAATCTTATAAACCCACTTACATCTAATAGCTTTCTTGCCTTTCGGCAATGATACTAGATCCCAAGTCTTATTGGCCTCTAATGCAGCCATCTCCTCATCCATTGCTGCATCCCAATGAGTATGACCAACAGCCTCCTCAAAACATGTGGGCTCAACATCCTCAATCACTTTCACCATATAAGCATAATGGTGAGCTGCATAACCTTCAAAACCAAATCTGTTAACAGGGTATCTCACTTGTTAGACCTGCGTACCACTGGATCACTCAATGGAGTCTTTGCATTGACGCGTGCTCTCTGCACACCTGGAGTCCTCATTGAAGGAATGCCAAGCTCATCATCCAAGCTCTCTGAGCCACTAGAGTCTCCATCAAGAACTACATCAATGCTATCTGATACTTTATTCTTTCCTTTGTCTTTACCTGTAGTGCTACTAGATGCACCTAAAGATGTAGAGCTACTCCTTAGTCTCCCAGACCAAGGACTACCAAATGATGTCTCTGGTCCACTAAGAGTCCGTGATTCTTGCTTTTTAGCCTGCACATGAGTGTCATGATCATCATCATCATCCAATGCATCACCACTAGATGCATATCAACTGCTCATTTCATCAAAGATGACATCCCTGCTCACTCTGAACTTACATGTGACAGGGTTATAACAATGATACCCTTTCTGCTTTAAAGAGTATCCAATAAAAACACATTTTTCTACCTTTGGATCAAGCTTCTTTCGTAGCTCATCTGACACATGAATGTATGCAACACAGCCAAATACCTTCAAGTGTGATACATCAGGCTTCTTGCCAGTAAAGCATTCCTCAGGAGTCATACCATGAACTGCAACTGTGGGAGTTCTGTTCATAATATAAATAACAGTATGAACAGCCTCAGACAAAAAATGCTTAGGCATATTCTTTTCAGTCATTAAGGTGCATGCAACTTTTGCAATATGCATGTTTTTCATTTCTGCAACCCCATTTTGCTGTGGGGTATACTTGCATGTGAACAGTCTCTTTATCCCATGAGACCTCAGAAAATCACTGAGCTCATTCGAGAGGTACTCTCCCCCTCCATCTGACCTCAAGCACTTTACTTTCAAGCATGTTTCTCTTTCAACTGCAGCCTTGAAAGTTCTAAAGTGCTCAAATGCTTCACTCTTTTCCTCCATAAAATATACCCACATCTTTCTAGAACAATCATCAATGAATGTGACAAAGTATGAACTGCCTCCAAGAGACACATTTTGTGTAGGCCCCCAAATATCTGTATGCACAACATCAAGGATATTTCTGCTTACATCTCTATCATGTGAAAAGGGTTGTCTTGCTTGCTTATCAAACTGACATGCTTCGCATACCTTATGAAATTTTGCAATTCTAAATGTAGGCAAACCTGTAACCAACCCTTTGGACCGGATTAATTTTAGCTTTTGTACATTTGCATGTCCAATGCGTTTGTGCCAAATTTCAATATCTGCAACAACACCTTTTCCTTTAGCATACATGGTAGCATTCATAGTAGGAATTCCAGCATCCAGAGTAAACATACATCCAAGTCTACTTCCCTTTGCAACCAACCTGCACTTGTCATTGAAGTCTTCTACAAAGCAGCCCTTTGCATTAAATCTGACTTGCAGCCCTTGCTCTACCATTTGACCGACGATTAACACCAAGTTCTTTGTAATAGATGGCACATGTAATACATCTGAAAGACTCTTTGTCTTACCCTCATGCAAGGACAAGGGAAATTTTCTAATGTGTGAAATTGGGTGGCATGAATCATCACCCATCTGTACATAACTTGTATTTTGCAAATCTTGCATCTCTCCAAACCATTCTGTATGGCTGGTCATATGATTGGATGCACCTGAATCAACATACCAAACATCATCATGTGTTCCCTTTCCTGCAGTGTTCAACATATGCTGCATAACAAACAAACGTTCATTTTTGTCTTCATTCTGTCGTGAAGAGGATGCATAGTTTCCTTGCTGCAACTTACCACTGCGAATATCATATTTCTTAGCATAACATTGGGTTGTAGTATGACCTGTTTTGCCACAGTAGTGACACACAACACCAGAGTTGTTAGAACCTCTGTTCTGCCATCCACCTCTTCCTCTAAAGCTCCCCCTACCTCTAAAGTTACCAGACCTCCTGAAACCTGCATATCGCCAAATTGCTGATTCAATCTGTTTTCTTGGTTGTCAGTACCACGTCTTGTACCACGGCCTCTTGAAGAGGATCTACCACGTCCCCTTCCTGAACTCGACTACTTGCACACCAAATCTCACAACAATCTGGGATTTTTGCTCGACCCTGCTTCCAGTGCCTCCACAGACACTATCCAAGAGAGAGAGTGGAAGAATGGGAGAGCTTCTTACCCGTTGCTTGCTTGCTCAAACCTTACTTCTTCTCCTTCACTTCAGCCTTCGAAATTATCCTCTCTTAGTGGTGTAGCTCTGATACCATGTCAAGAATCGCGTGATGGGGGGACTTGCTCAAGATGCTGTGCCGAACACACACAGAATGCACAAGGAGAAGCTCACTCAAGAAACAAGAAGAGAGATGGAGGCCAAAACGTTTTCTTGCTGGTTTTTTTTTCTTTTTCCACACACTTTACAATGTACACAAATTATAGATAAGATACAACATAAAGGAAAGTGGCCTACTAAGTCAAACAATGCATAACCGACTACACTAGTCGACTGGCACTATAACTATGGTAGCTCTGTAAATAGGTGTAACAACCTGAATATAATAAGTAACAAGTCAGTGGCCATGTGAGAGTCATAATGACCACTGACGTGCTAAGTGTAGACGTGTGGACCCATCTAACCAGGCGGTCCATCATTAATGTCCGCATGTGTTGAGCTTGTCATCTCAATAGCCATGTCTTCTAGCTCATGATCATGTGTGGAAACACTGAATTTCCTACAATCTGATAAGCATTCGTGCTATCCTTTGTGTAGTTTGGGCTCAAAATTTCACAACTGTCTAGATTGTTGTCCTTTTCCTACTGTTCTGGGACTTGGCGCTGTAGACTTTGTGGCTACATGTATTGTTCACTGATCTATAGAATATTAATGAGATACCAAGGTTGTAAATCAACATTAGCCTTCAAGAGCTCCTCTTGTTCATTGTCACTTAAGCCCTCGACCATATTGATTGTTTCAGTCTACAATTGGTCGGGAAATGCAGGGCAGGTGGAGCAACATTGACCAAGAAGATAATTACTTTGTGTTGATTCCAGTGGATTGTGAGTTTGTACTTATCCCAATTATGGTTGGCTCTTTCTTGGCATAACCAAGGTCTTCCCAATAGTAGACAGAATCTTTGCTAGCATGCGCCATCTTCAATACAACTAAGGAAACCACAAATTGAATTGTGGCAATTTCCAAAAGTACAAAGTAGATGATACCCAGAGGTTTACCCATTGTTGATTAGTCATCCTTACCAAGAAGGGACCTGGTTCCCAATGCATCAATCCTAATTCTTGGTAGGTAGCCAAGGTGATGATGTTGACACTTAATCCACTATTAGTAGGACATTTTGGATGATTTGGTCCTTGCACCAAACATGAATAATCAAAATGGTCAAATCAAATAGGGGGCCTACTAGTGTGTGCTATTGCTAGATTTTTCAATGTTTCCTTTAGAGCATAGGCCATCATGGCCACTACTGCTAGTTTTGGAAATATCAAGCACTTCGATCGAATCATTTTTAGGAGGTGATCCTTGAAAGTCGAGACAAGATGTAAGAGGTCACCTAGTGGTAGAGTAATATTGACAGGCCCTCATTTGGTTGATGCTTCGGATGAGTTTGGAATATTTGAAGTGCTGGTGAGTTTTCTTCCACTATTGTGGACTTAGCATCACTTTGTTGGCTTCCTCTTGTGATATTGTGGATTCTTCTTGTGAGCTTTATCAGTGTTGTCATCTAGAAGTTGGATTTTCTCCTTGCAACGATAAGCTTCTGGGTACTTTTCTTTTTGAATCTTAGGGCTACTTCACAGATTCTTTACTCCATTGGTTGTGGATCTTCTCATGCACCTTACTTGTTTTTCTCCTATGTTAGTCTACTACTCCCCAAGTAAATTCATACTATGATTTGAACTTTGCAGATAGTCTCGAGTTATGACCAAATTGGAGTTTATAGGACTCCATGTTAGGTGGGGTTGTGTTTTTACACTGTGTTGTATTTCCTAAGTGGGTGGGATATGATAATTAGATTGTGATTGCTCTGAGCTATTGGTTTGATTTTGGGTCTAACCCTCAAATTAGAACTTAGGACTAAATATTTCATTGCATCAACTCTCGGATGTGATTCCCATCCTGCCACCTGCTGATGGTAGGTGCATCTCTATCAAGGTGCAAGGTACCTATTCATTCATGTAAAGAAAATGTGTTTGGACTTAAAGATTGACTTGTTGGGGTTTAACAATATGCATGGATATTCTATTGTGCATCTAAATGCATGCATACACATGCATGCATTTAGATATACACATACATACACAAATGCATACAAATGCATCTGTGTATGTTAAACAAAAGAAATAAGGAAAGTATGATGTTGCATATGTGTATCTCCATGTCAATAATGTAAAAGAAATATTTAAATATATTTGGAAAAGAGCTTTTGATGCGCGATCACTGTCATATGGCACAGAAACTAGGAGCTCCGTGAAAATATTTAATGTTAGTAAACATTGGGCATCATCATAAGCTTCAATAAAAGAAAGATCATCTGAAATCCCCTTAAAAGATTTGTAGTGGGCTATCCTTTGTCCTTTGCTCCTTCAAAGAGTTAGTTGTAGTGGGTGGTCCTTTGTCCTTTTGAAAAGTAATTGATAAGAATATATGAGCTTTTTTTTTTGAAGGAAAAAGGTCTTATTGAAATGTATCACACATGTTCATTTTCAATTTTTAGTTCAGTAGAACTAGTCGAGGTAACCTTGATCATCTCTCTCAGGCTCTCTCTCAGTAGTGCAGATCTCCTCAAAGTCAAGCTCTCCCTCCAAGCAGTAGCACAAGAATAAATGACATATCTCTTTGAAGCTCCATCTCATGTCATTAAGTAAGCACATGGTAAGGCATGTTTCAATCTAAATCTCCCCTAAATTTATCGTGAACATTTTCATCTCTGAACTAGGCTCCATATTCTGTGTGTGATTCTTGCTTAATGGTGTCTCTAGAATGGGATGGTTCATTGCCCTACTTTAATAGTATTGGGATTGTTCACTTGCGATCAACAAAGTCCTACGACACACAATCTTAGAGGGCCTTCAAACCTGTTGTTCTGTAGCACCTTCTAGCATGCAATTTTAGAGCTTAGTTCTAAGCTTACATCATAGTTCTTGAGCACTCTTAACATAGTTATGGAGCTTAATTTATGTAGTTCTAAGCTTATGTGGTAGCTTTGGAGTGCTATCCATGATTGAATGGTGCCCCACCCCATGACTGATTGGCTCGTATGACTAGCTTATGTGACTGATTGCACCTTATCCAATCCATGCAGTCCAATTTCGGAGTTCACCTTTGTGACTAGCTCATGACTAATTGTGCCTTGTATAGTCCATGTAGTCCAGCTCTAGAGTCATGTAGTTGTTCACACTAATAGTACTGGACTCTAATTCTACTAAGCTCTTAATAGTATGCAACCACATTTTCCAATACTGGCCTACTCTCCATTTTGACCTTGCTTTGTTGTTGACTACCACTCATGTTTCCACCCTTATGGCCAAAGAGAAACACCCCTTATAGTTTTGTCTAAATAGAAGGCTTAGTCCTTTCATAAGCTCTTATCTAATTTTAATGAGGGGTTCCACTTGCTTCTCAAGCCCTTTGGTGAATGCATATCTATCACACTCAAAGAAGCAAATTATCGCCCTAGACTTCCACAAAAACTCATGTAGCATGGCCCAAATCACACTTGAACATAAAGCATCTCCATACCTTTGTAATTTTGGGCTCAATGGAAGAATTGAATTATTCCACTCAAAGCCTTCTCTATTGCAACCATCAGTTTTTCTCATTAATAGTATTGAAGTAGACCATGATAATAACTAATGCTTGGATACTCCTCGAGACCATGACTATGATGTGCAGTTGGCTAGAAATTGCTATATTGATAGCCTTACCTTGGACCTTCACATGGTTGTTTACATGTTGATAATCATTTAGCTTATGTGTGCGTATTTCATGCATTATTGCTACTATCAAAGCATCCTATGTGGAAGTGGTGTACACGACCACAATGTTTTGCAAGTACAACATGCTACGTACTATGGTTGAGACAAGAAAGCATGGCATTTGATAGACAGGAACAAGGTTAATTCCCAAATTGCCATGACCTTGCCTTTCTTACTATAAAGTATCTTGAACATCCCATCTTGCTTGCTAAAATAGACTCCACTTACTATGAAGTGCGCATGCTTACTTTCTTCTGCAACATCAACATGGAATCAATCCAATCACAAAGGTGAGAATTTTATCTTAGAGTAGTACTACTTCCTACATACTATTTTGAATTTCTTAATGATATCAATGAGAGAAGATTTACTACTTGTAGTAGGAGGGTAGAAGGTGAAACATGTGAAAATAAATAGAGATATAATTCTTTTGTACCATAACTATTGGAATTTAGTCTAGTTTGATTTTAATGGTTGATGACAAAGAGATAATTTTAATTGTAAATGCTTTATAGTTTTAATTGCAAATGCTTAAGTGAAATTTTTAATGATGTATAATTTTAAATGCTTTATAGTTTTAATTGAAATATAGTTTTAATCATTAATGATGAGGTGGAAAGACCATAAGGAAAAGTGTGTAACACCCAAAAGGCTAAATAGAAGTTTCAAATCCCAAAGGGAAAATCTTGTCTATATGAAATGTGTGGAAATGAACAGTGAGCTCCTTTCTTTGTACCATAACTATTGGAGTGTAGTCTAGTTTATTGTTATAGCTCATGACAAAAAAGTAGAATCTTGAAATGAGCATTGTTTATATCAAGTGCGTTTACTGATATAGATGTGTCTTAAATGATTGTACGTACTTCTAGTTTTGTGTATGTCAATCAAATATGATAAGAATGATTTCATTTATGCTTGAGTAAGCTTGAGTAAATATTATATGTATGGACATACTCTATCACTTACCATTAGGGGCATGTGAGAGTAAGTTAAAGGAAAGGGTAAGGCCTTGCATTTTAAGTGTTCAATGAACGAGGATATTTAGAAAGAAGCTATAACCTTATTAGATACACATGAGAAACTTTGTGGTTCTTTCTATGTGAGAAATTTATTTTGAGTAAAAATTGTAAAGTGATTTTTCACATGTATCTAGCTATAGTTCTCATTTATTACACTAGGTTTATATGTACATTTCTCATTTTGTATACTTGATTTTTTATGTTTAGTTAGAAATTTATTCAAAAGAAGCATAATGCTTTCATACATTTCAAGATACACATAAGAAATCTTGAAGTTTTTTCAAAATTTGACACAAATAATCTAGAGTACAAACAATCTTTTATTTAACTTTGATACTAAAGATAAGATTTACCTGAACTTGGTATTCAAACAACTACAAAAAAGTAGTTTTACTTCATTAAGTACCATTGTATATGTCCAGATGAAATGGTCAAAATCAATGGACATTTTTAAGTAAACCACTAATTGAAGTAGCACAAAATATGGGACCATAGTTAGAATACTTGATGATTGATCAGCATATGACTAGATGATATGTTGATGGTGACTCAATGATGATATTTATTAAATTTTCTACACTCAAAACATAATAAACGATGTCATGAACAAGGATATCTATCTAGTGCACTTGTAATCATATTTTAGTGAGCTAGCATGAATTGTATAAGACACAATGTTTGAATAAATAATTTATTCTTATAATATGAAATTGGTTTCTTTCAAGTTTCCATGGCACAACTTAAAGAAGACAGGCTGTCTTCCCTCTTAACATCTTTTTTGTGTAGGATTTTAGATTAATCATCTATAATTTTCATCACTTATCCACTCTCATGTATAGCTTGCATGGAGTGCGTTATTTTTTTTAGCTTTCAATTTTGTGCTTTTGTAGTTAAAATTGTTTTTTTGAGCTTTTTGAAACAACACTGGGATTTTTCTATAAATGATATCGAAGTTATTGTTTAGTATATAAGGATATAATGATATTTCAATGAGAATTCAAACACTTTAGTTTCACAATGCCACATAATATTGCTCTTTTTTAACATGAAGATATACAAAATATATCACCCAAAAAGAGTACAATATCTAGAAATTTTCTAGGATTTCTCTACCTTAATCTTCTTGCATTTAAAAACATGTGCCACATCTTATTGATGTGAACATGATGAAAAGTGGGCCAAAAAAATGGACGAGCCATGCTTAGCTTAGAGCTTCTTACATGACCATGTGCTCCTTAGCTTGGTGGCCAATATGTGTGTAAGTACACATAATACACATGTTTGCTTGCAAGAGATGCCTTTTGGGTAGATTATCTTTTTTCACAAGTGCACCTAGGATCTTCTTTGATGTGTACATTGTAACGACTCTTCATCAAGACTCGAAATACTAAATGTTGCTTCTCAAGTTCCATTATCTCCTCTAAGGATGTTGCAACCATGCAAGTAGCTGCCACTATTTTGTTTTGTGCATCTTTGGAAATTTCGTGCCTCCACTTGTGTCTCCTCCCACTTGAACCACCTTATATAGAAGTAGGAGGTTTGCTTTTCTCATTCCTTGATGGTGTTGCAAAGTAGGAAACTTGAAACTAGCCTGTTTTAGGCTGCTACACTCTTCCTTCGATATATTTGTTCCTATATTACTTGGCCACAAGGAAGGAACAATTGGTGATACTATCACTTATTTTTGCATGGCATTTGTATGCCTAACATCACGATTACAAAACCACATCCATTGTGCAATGGCCTTATCCTTATAATCTCTCTCATACCAAAAACATGGTGCTACTAGCCCCACTTGCCGACTTTGTAATTTGTGCACGCAACTTTTTCTACCCTTCATACCAAAATGCTTTCTCACATAGTTAGATGGCATCCTTCATAATGCCCATTCCTCTGATGCCACTTCTACCTCTTCTACATAGGTTGATGTTCCCACGTCTGGCATACTTACTCCACTTGCAAAGGGCTTGACTAGTATCTCTTCATCCTCCTCATCATGTTTGATATATATCTCTTCCATCTTACCATCATCAAATTGTATGCTCCGAATCTTGCCCCTGTTTTTGCGTTGCCTGGCCTCCACCACGTATGTTAACCTCAAGTCTAGATGGCAGAGAAAGATGGCAGAGAAATGAAGGAAAAAGTAGAAAAAAGATGAAAAAAGAGAGCAAAGATATGCAGGTGACCTGTAAAGCTAAGCTGGGGCAAAAAGCACAAATTTAAATGAAAGGGACCTCAAAAAGCTCTAAAAACTCTTGTAAAAGAGTGCCAAGCTCCCTCCTATGCCAATTGTAAAATATTAGATGGGTGTAGGCTAGAGGCATAAGGCTAGAAGAGGGAAATAGAGAAAGGACCTTGCCACAATGGCCAGTCATGTTAAAAAGGGATGGGTGTCCATGGGATTTTAGGGCTTGTATATAAAGTTCAAAAAGTGAATGGAAACTCATTCTTTTGGTGTGTGACTAACAAGAGTTTTGTTCTTCTTCTCTTCTTCTCTTCTCCTTTTTTGTGTGTGCTCTTGAGAGAGGGAGTGTGAGAGTGTGAGGGAGTGAGTGTGTGGGAGTGAGGGATCAAGAGGGTGAAGCTCTTCACCATCTCCTCTTCTCTTCTCTTCTCTTTTCTCGTGCGCACGGATATGGTAGATGGAGCTTGGATATGGAGGAGGCTTGAGGATGCTTGAGCTAGCATCTAGGATTGTGGAGCTATCGGCGTGTGTGAGAGAGGAGGCAACTCATTTCCGCATCAAGATAAGCTCACTACACTCGTGGGATCGACGGCGTGTTGGCTAGGTGAGAGATAGCCATTAGAGCTCGCTTGAAACGCTTGAAACAATAAGCAGTCCGTGGGTCTTGGCGGTTGAGCGTGAGCTCCCACTAAATTTTGGTTCCATTGCCATGACCAATGGATTCAAGCTTGAGCACTTGCATGCCTCATATCAAGCATCGAAGTAAGGGATTCATCCTCGAGCCAGAGCTTCAGATAGGTAGGAAGTTGGGTTTTGTGATCTTCGAAGCAATTAAGTATTTTGGGTTATTTTGTTTGTTTGATGATTGGAAAACATGGAGAAATCATTTCAGTTTTTTGCTTTCGATTCTTGTTGCATTTAGCATAGGTTAGGATTAGAAAATCAAATCAGAAAAGGGTAGGGTTTACCATTGCAAAATAGGGCAAAACATGGCAAAAATCATGCAAAAAATGGCAAAAAGATTGCTTGGGATGCTTAATGTCGACAAGTGAGTGATTGGGAGTGTCCAAACCTTACTCGGGAAGGGGTTTAAGAGCCAAGAGGCCAAGGGAGAGCTCATTTGCAACCCTTGCATAGAGAGAGAGAGCGAGAGAGAGAGAGAGAGAGAGAGAGAGAGAGAGAGAGAGAGAGAGAGAGAGAGAGAGAGAGAGAGAGAGAGAGAGAGAGAGAGAGAGAGAGAGAGAGAGAGAGAGAGAGAGAGAGAGAGAGAGAGAGAGAGAGAGAGAGCCCACTGAGAATCAATTCGATCTTGTCGTTGGAGAGCCTACCGATCGCTTTAGGTATATCAATCACTTCCCCTTGCACCCTAGTTGTGATCTGGAAGGTTGTGTGTAAAATGATTAGCTAAAACATTAGTTTCGATCAAAATTGCTTTGGCGCTGCCTCGTCGCGTGCAACTTGGCTTGTCTGAGCGGTCGGTTTCTGGGCCGAGTCCTAGAATTGGTCCTCGACCCTTTGTCTTTTGGTCGACTCGGCCCCACTCACAAACTCGTCCCTTGGCCAACCATCCCACTCGGCCCTTGGTCCGTCCAAGCGACCCAATTAGACCCTTGGCCCGCGCAAAAATCGGCCCTCCGCCCGTGTGCTTCGGCCCGTCCGAGTAGACTCCCTTGGCCTATTCGAGTGACCCCGTCTGAGTGGACCTTTTCAGCCCGGTCCGAGTCAGCACCTCGGCGGGGCCGAGTCCACCTTGTTTGAGTCGTCCATTCGTCCCTCTGCCCATGCGCCTCGGCCCGTCCAAGTCACCCACTCGGCCCCTGCAATTTAGATAAGTTGGGCCGAGTGTGGACTTTTCCAAATTTTCCAAAAATTTGAGCAGACCCAGCTAGAGCTCAGCTGCACAACCTGTCGCGAGTCCTCTTGATGCTTAGAACTCGATTCTGGAGCAAGGAATAGGAAAAATTGTAAGGTGCAGCCGCTTAGTAGCTTGCGTAGGCTGTCAGGAGACCTAGAGTCCTAGAGACAATCCACTGAGCCATAAACCCTGACCGGACCAAGAATGAGCAAGGCAATGTAGTAGGAAAACCCAAAACCCTGTCAAGAAGGCCAGAGAATTGATCGACAAGCCTATCAGGCCCAAAACGAAGCAAGAGTGCATAAGACGCTTAGATATTGTTTGCCGCACTCACCTTGAATTTCCGCACTTGAAGTGCACTTAAGGAAAATTGAAAGCCTGAATGAGCACAAGTGCACGGGAAGGAACACACACACTGAGAGGAGATAAATTGAGGATTGTATTTAATAAGTCAAGGAACTCACTCAGATAAACAACTCAAGGAACCCACCAATAGGAGAAGACCCAAAGACATAGACAGACTATTGACACACGGAGTAGGACCAAGCAAGCGGTGCCAAGTAGGTGGATTTGACAAACTTACTCAACCTGATTGATAGCTTGGTGGAGCATAAGAACACGATGATGACAGAAGAAAACCTAGAGACCGCAGGCCGAACGAGGAACTCGACTTATTTCCCGGAGGCGATTCAGCAACTCGTTAGTAGCTACGATGTGCACGCCCGGTATGAGCATCGCGGCAGGACAAGATATGCCATCATTGTAGACTTAGAAGAGGAGAGAAAGCTAGCCCACAAGGCACTGCAAAGCATAGTATATTACAACAGAGACTAGCAAGCTAGGAGGCAAAGGCAAAGCACAGAATTGCATGAGGTACAGCAGGTGCTGAACCTAGCCGGTAGAAATCAAATTGATCATGAGAGAGCCCTGGAAGGAGACTTAAAGCTGATTGAGCTTCTCATGAAACGATTGCTAGACAATATAGCAGTAGAGTAAAGTGCCGCAGCACTAGTGACATCACTGCTAGCAAGATTAGGAGCAAACCAAGGCTCCAAGAGCTAGTCCAAAATCCCAATCATTGCAAAGCAGCTCGACAAGTACTAGCCCCATGACAATCCATATAGTTCTGTAGAGCAATTTGAGAAAGTCTGCGAAGCCAAGGGCCTCACCGACCTGACTCAGCACTCTCAAGCATTCGAGCTATGCTTAGGTGAAAAGGGTAGGACTTGGTATACGAGTTTAGATGCCGCAGAGCGAACCAACTTCAATAGCCTCAAGAATCTCTTCATCAAGAGATTTTTCGAGCCTGTATACTTCGACAATCTGCTAGTGCGACTGATAAATGCCAAGCAAAAGGAGAAGGAGGACATTTGCGATTATGTGACCCACATGAGGAGTCTCTTCAAGAGAATCCCTACATGCGAATGACCAACTGAAAGAGCAGTGCCAATTGTATTCATTAGTGGAATTTGAAATGAGAAACTATATAAGACTTTGGCCGGCAACTCAAGCTTGCAGGGAGACGCGCTAGCTAGGGTTTTTGAGAAAGCCATCAAAGTTGACAACCAACTGAAAGAAATAAGCTCCAGGAGCTTAAACTCAGAAGAAACCAACTCGCGGAGCTCAGAGACAGCTTCAACCTCTAGCGAACGATCAGGCCCAACTACCCAAGATAAGAGGAAAGCCATGAGACAAACAAGGACTTGGTTGATGTAAAGATGGAGATAGCCAAGCTGCAAGACATGTTGAAACGACCAACGCGCCCACACATCCAATGCATGTATTGTGGTGGAAACCACTTACCAGCCGAGTGTCAAGACCCTAGGTCAAGGCCTCGCACTAACTGCGGTAGGTTCGATCATGACATCGTGCGTTGTAGATTACCAATAAGAATTTTGTACTCGCAACCATATGGCCAGCCCTACCTAGCGAACAGGCCGCATCCATTCTTCGTAAGGGGAGCCCCATTGGCCCTTTCTGTGCCTAACGACATTAAGCTGACTATTCCTAGGATGGACATAAACACTAGAGGCATACCTAGACCGCCTGGTCCCTACGTGACCCATCCACTGAGTGACGCTCCAGCCCACTATGTGGAAGAGTCGAATGAGGAAGAGACTTACGTATACCCTTACATCTCGCACGACGATGATGGCAAGGCAGTCCTTATGGACTATTGACCAGTACCGGTGATGGAATTAGGAAGAGGACAAGGTAAGGCCTAGGAGGGTAGAAGCAGGATCCAATCATCTATTGGGCTTGTGGTCACCCAGGGCATGTCTCATCACGTTGCCCTGAGAGGGAGCAGCAGAACAGATACAAAGCTGACCTAAGGTGCGTTGAGTGTGGGATCACTCATCTCTTCGTTGACTACCCAAAGCGAAAACCATCTTCGAGTTCAGCCAACGTGCCATCTGTCCCATTGGGGCTATTTAGTGTTGAGAACCTCGATGGGGAGGCCACAGCTATCCCATTGCGGGTCACGACTCGTGCCTAGATGAAGCAGGCTGGCATATCACTGCCAGGGCCTAGCAACCTCGATGCAACATCAATAGGGAAGAAGAGCCATAGGTGGAGAAAGAAGAGGCTTGAAGCTAAGGTTTCACTAAAAACTGAGAGTGCTACTACTTTGCCTGCTGGAAAGAAGGTCACTAATGCAGAGGCAGAAAATTTAGCCCCTAAGACGGCCAAAAAGGGAAGTGCTAAGGTAGGGGAATACCCGCATTCGAAGCGCCAACTAGAGGCCATAGAGAAAGTTAAGGAATGGGTCAAAGAGGCCCAAGAGCACCTAAAGGATGCTGAGCCCATCCTAGAGGACGAGATCGATGATCTCTCCAGCATAAGCACGCCAGTCTCACCCCCTCGACCAAAGTCGGGGGATGCGACTACACTACAAGAAGTACCGCTTAGGCCAAGTCTTGATGCTACAGGCCCACAAATCAGTCATGGCCATTGGATAGGACAATCTGGATTAGGAGAGAGACGAGCAGCCAACAACCTCCTTACCACGTTGGTGACCACCCTTATGACGCTAAGTCTGGGAGACCTGCTTAAGCAGCATCCCACCTTATGGCAAGACCTGAAACAGTGGGTTGAAGGATCATGAGAGCAAGATGCTAATCTACACGACCATGATGTAGAGGCACAAATACCGACTTTGACACTGCACTTTGTGCCAAAGTCCTTGCACATTAATGCCTTCTGGGAGGGCATCGAGATGCATGGAGTCTTACCGGTCCTAGCCCTAGGTGACACAACGAGAAAGGGGATCGTAGACATGGGAGCTGGAGTTAGTGTGCTTAGCCACACAGTGCTTCGAACTTGGGGGAACCCACCTGTTGAGACTGCTAAGTTCAATGTCACACTAGCAAATGATATGAGAGTGAAACCATTTTGGGGTGCTAAAAAACTGGCCAGTGAAAATCGCAAGTGTCCAGTTCTCGGTTGACTTTATAGTCATGAAGGGTGTAGACTATGATATCCTATTAGGCCAACCCTGGATGTGCAATGCCGGGGTCATCGAAGATTGGGGTAATAACTTAATCTTCCTTGGCAATAGAATGGATGTTGTGAGGGTAGAGATGGACACCTGGAAGACCTCACCAGTCGACTTGGATGCCATCTCCGCGATGCTTAAAGGGAACGCTCAAGTCAAGAAGTCCTATGGACCCTTTACCAAGTATATTCCATGCCCAGAGGATGAGCGAGATTGGATGCATGTCCTTGCTACAATTGACTTGCCATTCTCAGATCATGAGGCATACCAGCAAGCCATCAAGACAATCGTTAAGTCTAAAGACGCACCCTCCGTACCAGTTTGCATGATGGCAGGAACCCTTCAGGGGAGACCTAAACTTGTAACCTTCCAAGTGCCAAATAACAAGAGGGAAGTCCAAGAGATTCTGGAATATTTAATGGGAAATCTAGCTGGCAATCCAGCAGCAAACTTCAAACCACTCCAAGATCTCTTAGATGAATCCAAGTGGTAATGGACCAGGGTGCATGACTTGAACCTCATGTACAACTGGGCCCTAATCCCCGATCAAAGATAAGAGATATACAAAGACTTAGGAGACGACGAGCAGTTTGACAAAGAGGCTCCAATGATGAATACAAAGACAACCAATCTTTCAATGATGAAAGCAAGGGTGAGATGGATACTGTAGAATACAACATTGAGGGATCGGAAATAGAACAAATACGGGCAAACTCCAAGCCACAGAAAAAGAGTGTCTTTAGGATAGAGTGAGAGGTCATGCACATCGATTCTGATCGCATCTGGTTGGAACATGTAGGAGACGACGAGCAGTTTGATGAAGAGGCTCCAATGATGAATACAAAGACAGTCAATCTTTCAATGATGAAAGCGAGGGTGAGATGGATACCGTAGAATACAACACTGAGGGATGGGAAATAGAACAAATACGGGCAAACTCCAAGCCACAGAAAAAGAGTGTCTTTAGGATAGAGTGAGAGGTCATGCACATCGATTCTAATCGCGTCTGGTTGGAACACGTAGGAGCCATAGATTTTGATCAAGTAGGCCTAGCCCAATCCGGTACGACACTAGTGCTTAGGACAGAGTCACCATCTGAGTTGTGACCACCAGGGGAGACCACCTCTTCTAGCAAAGATGGGGAGTTCAACTCTGAGTCGAAGGTAAGTTCTCAGATAGTGACCTAGAGATACCTAGGCCGGCCAAGGCTAGATGCACCAAGGGGGACCTACCCGTCCACTTGAGGTGCAGACTGTTGAAAGAGGAAAGGATAAAACAACCCAGGGACACACAAACGGAAGAACATAGGAAATCGCAGGACCTCCCCAAAAGATTTATGAAATTCAAGAAAGGGGATAGGGTAGTGATCCTGTTGGGTGCCAAACGTCAAGGGCAAACAAGTGAACCAATCCAAGGTCAAGGAGGTGAACCTAGCCCAGGAAAGGGAGACACCCCAACCATCTTCATTGCCGATGACTTGACTGAGGAAGAGGAAACGAGTCTTGTCGCTCTCTTGCGAGAGTACATAGATATATTCGCTTGGTCCTTATGAAATTGAGCACACAGACTAGGTATCGCCCGTAGTCATTGTCATGAAGAAGAACTGAAAAATCAGAGTGCGTCAATTACAAGAAGGTGAACGCTGCTACTAAGAGGAACAACTATCCATTGCCATACATCGAGCACATGATTGAAAGAGTGGATGGCAAGGAAGCCTACAGTTTTTTGGACAGCTTCTTAGGATACAATCAAGTGCAAGTGCATCCTGCCGACAAGCATAAGACTGCCTTCGCCACTAAGTGGGGCATCTTTGCTTACATAGTCATGCCCTTCGGGTTGACTAATGCCCCCGCCACCTTCCAACACCTCATGTGTGCCATATTTAAAGACATGCTTTGCAAAGAGTTGGAAGTCTTCGTAGATGACTTGTGTGTTCACTCGACCTAGAGAGAACACTTAGACAAAATTCGAGTAGTCTTTGCGAGGTGTCGCCTATATCGTCTCTTCATGAACCCCCCTTAAAGTGCCAGTTTTGGGTGAATCATGGATGCATCCTAGGGCACGTGGTGTCAAAGAATAGCATGGCTAGTGACTTCTCGAAAGTCAAGGTTATTGTTGATCTTCCGCTCCCAATCAACTATAAGGGAGCTCAATGCTTCTTAGGCCATACGGAATACTATCAGTGGTTTATGTTGAATTACGCATTGATTGCCAGACCTTTATACAAGCTACTAATTGTCTTTGAATGGACTGAAGCATGCCAATGAGCATATGAAGAGTTGAAGAAGGCTCTAACCACAGCACCGATTCTACGAGCCCTAGATTGGACCATTACCTTCCATGTGCATATCAATGCCTCAAAATTTGATGTGGGGGCATTTTTATGCCAACCTAGCAAACACAACTTGGACTACCTAGTGAGCTTTGCTATTAGAAAACTCACTGAGACAGAAATGAATTACTCGACGGCAGAGAGAGAGGGCTTGGCCATGGTGTTTGCTGTGAAGAAATTTTGGCATTATCTATTGGCTACACCCTTTACCTTCTTTGTGGACCATCAAGCCTTGCTATATCTAGTGAATAAACCTTGTGCTACAGGACACATAGCTTGGTGACTTCTTTTGCTTTTGGAATTTGACTTCTCCGTGGTTGTACAGAAAGGAAAACAACACTACATGGCTTACCATATGTCATGCATCCCTAGGCGAGAGGCTACTGGAGAAGGAATTGCCGATGAATTGCTAGACGCCCATCTCTTTAAACTTTCCAGTGAGAGAGATTTATTTAAGGCTGATCTAACGACATATTGGGTAGATGACATAGTCCAAGTGCTTGAGCACGGAGTGCCTGAGTGACCGATAGAAAAGGCCAAACTTAGGCGACTCATCCTCAAGATCCAACCCTACCAGTTGATAGCAGGCCAGCTATATCGACTAGGGAAAGATGGACTGATGCATAGATGCGTGTGCGAGCATGAGATGCACGATGTGCTCTCAGAGAGGCACACAGTGGAGTTGCTGGTGGGCACTTTAGTGGAGATACAACAGCCTGCAAGGTGTTGCAGTCTCAACTATGGTGGCCAATGCTGTTTTGTGATGCAGCATGATTCGTTAAGCCTTGTGACGAGTGTCAGCGGAAAAAGGTCTCGATTCGCAAGGATCAAATGGAGTTGACCCTAATCATTGCATGACAACCCTTTGAAAAATGGGGAATTGACTTTGTAGGACCCATCAGCCAAGTTGCACAGTATTCATAGGCCAAATACATCATTATGGCCATAGACTACCTAACGAAATGGGCAGAAGTGAGAGCGATACGAAAGAACGATTCCAGAACGACTGCCAAGTTCTTGTGGTGGGAGCAGGTGATTTCACGATTCGGCTACCCCATCGAACTAGTCAGTGACCATGACACACACTTCATCAATGAAGTGATAGCTCATCTTCTATCCAGCTTTCTAGTTATCCATTGAAAATCCTCTCCATACTACCCTCAAGAAAATGACCAGGCGGAATCCATGAATAAGATTCTTGTAAACGTCCTGACCAAAGTAGTCTCTGCTTCACGCAGCGACTGGGATAACAAGCTGATGGCAGCCTTGTGGGCTTACCGTATAGCTTATAAAATGGCTATCGGCTATACTTCCTGTAGGTTGACCTACGGAACTGACGTAATTCTCCCTGTAGAGTTCTTTGTTCCTAGCCTCAGAATAGCATTTTAGGAACGATGGGAAGGAAATGAGGCATTGATGCAACTCCTGGTTGAGCTCGAACGTCTCTCAGAAACTTGTATTCTAGCCACTCACATGTACTCATATGTGAGAAGGCACAACGCAAGCTGGTTTGACAAGCACGTCAAGTAGCACGATTTTGAATAGGGAGACTTAGTACTCCTGTACTCAGTTAAGGGGCATAAGCAAAAAATGAAGTTTAGAGGTCTTGGATCTTTCAAAGTTCGTGCAATCATCCGAACTGGCAACGTTGAGCTCGAAACTCTAGACGGCGAGGGCATAGGCTTCTTCATGGGTTGTCATGTCAAGAAGTACTACCCTCCCATGCACCCTCTGCATGGGCCACCAATGTTTGAACCCCCTGTCAAAGTACATGATCACTGAAATGGATGATGAGGATGAGGAAGCCGTAGAACTTGCATACCTACACATCATGGTTCACTGGCAAGCGAACATGCACTTTCAATGCCTTGATCAACGAGGGAGAAGACTTCAATGTCTTAACTCACGATCATTGGACCCAACTGGGCAAACCACCACTACAGCCCATCAATGCCAAATTAAGCCTATATAGGGGCTGCTCATATGCACTTCTAGGCAAGTGCAGGGCCACCGTTTCTATCGAGTCTGAGACTGTACCAATGATCTTCTATGTGTTGCCAAACGCTGAAGCCGCAGGCACGGAATCACTGCTAGGGCGAACCTTCAAGAAGCAAACTCACTGCAATGTTGATTATGAATTGCAGTATATCCACCTCGCCATAGGCAATGTTGCATTCTTACATCCTTCAGCAAGGGCTGCGCGACCTTGCCAAAGTCCACAAGACCATCGGTAGAAATGTTAGCAGCCAAGTCTAAGGAGGGGGTAGTGCTCGGCCACCACCCACCAAATCTCTAGAATCGCCACTCACAGCAGCAAATGCTAAGGTCCAATAGCCTAGGCTTCAATGGAGGCCCAAGCAACCACAACCACTGCCTAGGAGTCAATGCTCACGTCCTCATAACACCAGAAACTCTAAACTTAGGAGGCCAAGGCGCAGTTATAAAAATTCATGCATGATCAAGCCAAGATGGGTCCCTAAAGCCCTCTTGCATGCGCAAGGCTACTATGAGGGAAATGCTTGGATATGGATCCCTAAGGCCCGCATGGCCAGAGGCACTACTCGCACGCCACCCTCAAGTTTGATCACACATAAAGCCTCAAAGCCAGAAGCCGCAACGCTTTCAAGACCCATATCCATCAAGCTCATCCGCACATATGGCCAAGAAAGTTGAACAAGCCTATCGGCCCAAACAACAAACACTGTCACATGAATCAGCACCCAATAGAGCCGCTCAAACTTCCCTGATCCATACCAAAGGCAGCAGTCTGTCAGACATCACTGCTACTACACCAGCCCTTATTCAAGAGGTCCAACCATAATCTCAAGAACACCCACAACCGCAACTATTTGTTGTCAAAGGCTCTAGTTCTATCAAACCCCAATCGCCAACAGGCCTTTGACCCCCTTATGAGTGGAAATCATTCTTAACACTGGCCACCGATTTGGCTGAGGACACATAGGAGGATGTGGTTGATTGCATTAGACAACTCGATGCCACTTTCATGTCGTTAGCTCTGAGCTATGATAGCTTGGATTTAGGCCTATTACAAGAACCCTTTGCAAATGAAGTTCGAATGATGCCTTGTTCTTGGGAGATGTTTGAATTTTCATTCGCAAAAGCCTCTAACTCCGCTGCTGAATTGCTCACCAGTGAGATATCCAAAGAGTAGGCCATCAAACAATACCTCATCATGTCCTATGATAAACAAACCGCTTTTTCCATTATTGACTAAGAAATCACAGAATTATCAAAACTTGCTGATACTAAATCCCCATTCTCAAGGCACTAGTACACTCTTCGATTGCAATGGGAAGTTGAAGGATGCCAAATAATGACCAATGTTGAGTAGTGCCACGCAATCAAAATAGAAGATTATGATCCGACTTACATCATGCCAACCTCATATAGAGTGTTAACCACTCTTCGTTGTGGCTGACCCATGGAAGAGCACATCAAAGGACACCCCTACCTCGATCATCTACTCATTGAGGAAGAGTTACATATTGCTAGTTGAGTTGATTCCGGTGACTTCCTAACAGATGTTCTCACATTCATCACACACGTAGGCATTTGACCCTTTGATCTAGACCGCGAAGCTCAGTTAGAGTACAATCCCAATTTCTATACTTGGTTCCTATGCAGATAAATCCTAGACCACATTGCAGAATGCCCCCTTGACCTCCTAACTTTCAATCCTAGGAAGGATTCTTCTTAAGCTGGAAGGGGAGGGGGGGTAAGGTGAATCAAACCAAAACCAAGGAAAATCAAGCAAATGCATAAACACGTAAAAACTGAGTGAGGTAGGGAAAATGGCACGAGAACTTTGAAATAAAGGGAAAAAAAAAGTTAGATCTGAAGGGAAAAATCTACACTGGATTTTAATGCTTTCATTCAATAAACACATAGAGTCTTTCTTTTTCAACAAATTATTATTTTGAAAGCACTAATGAAAACTTGGGTTCATGATAGGAATGAAAGATGTCACAGCAAGACCGTGCCCACCGACTCCCATTCACAGAGGAGGAAAAGATGCAATATCGCATCACTCTAGAAAACCACGCCTACAACCAACTTTAATTTTGAACCATCCATAACATAGAGGGTGTGGTGGCCAAGGAGGAAACAACCAAGAGAGTTGTCGAGCAGTGCAACCTCACAAAGTACCTTGAGAATTTTGCACAAGAGCCTGACCACACGAAGTGTGTGGAGTTGCTCAGGACATACAACCCAAACCAGGAGTGCGGCACCGTGATGGTGGGAAGGGGAGAAAAGGCCAAGTAGGTGTAGGTACACTTAAACCCAGCCTTGGTGGAGAAGGCGTTGGGGTTGGAGCCAAAGGTAGAGAAAAAGCATAAGAGAGATGTTTATGCCACGCTTAAGATGAAGAGGGAAGAAGTGTTGACCAATGACAGCATCATCATCCAAGACATTCCTGATGTAGAAGCCCGTCTATAAGCAAAGCTAGTGCATGCGCTCTTCTCCAGCCAGCGCTACAACTCATTGATGCATCAAATCAGCGTGCCTGTGCTAGAGAATGTGGCAACTCGCACCTAGGACGAAGTCGACTGGAATGGCTATATACGTAAGACCATTGACCAGGTGCCAAAAGCACTAGCTTTGGGCAGTAAACTAATAGGTGGGGATTCCCCAGTGTCCAAGACCATAGAAAGAAAGAAGGCCTCATCCAAAGCCTCATTTATTGGCTAGGAAGCATTTTGACTGCCCTCATTCAGAAGGCGGTAAAATAGGCTCAGGATGCAGAGGAATGAGAAGGAGAAACACCCGAGAGATCGCCCCCTCACCAGGACAAAGACGTATCTAGTGACAGAACTGAGAGTGAAGAAGAAGGGGAAAAACAGAAGGAATAGATGAGTAAGAAGACAGCAAAGAAACCTATAAAAAGGTGACACAAAAGAAGAAGCAGGACGAAGGACGGAAAAAAGAGAAAGAGGATTTAGAGAGGGCAAAGAGAGAATCCCTCAAGGAGGCCAAAGAGAGGGAGAATAAGAAAAAACAAGAAGCAGATAGATTGGAAGAAGAGTCTAGGAAAATGGAGAAAGAGAGGGAGAGAAGAGCTGCTGAAGAAGAGGAGGAGCTAAGAAGGAAGGAGGAGGAAGACTTGGTCGAAGCTACACATCGGTCAATCAAACATCAAAGCAGGGCAGATGGCCTAGGGGCTATGAGCCCGCCCAGAGAGGAGGGGCCCAGTTCTAGCACGTAGGTGCCAAAAATCGTACCGCCGACTGTCACTGAGGGCAAAGGCAAGGCTCCCATCCACCCTATTCCGACCCTCCTGGTGCCTCCCACCGAAGCAACAACCCTCACCCTGAGCATCCCCACTAGCATAGATGTCTCAAACTTTGTGGCGTGGATGCAATACTTTATTAACAAAGAACTGGCCCAAGAGAAGAGCACCAAGACCACAGCCACAGGGCAGAAAAGTCCAACCATAGATGCTAAGTCAAGGCATGATCCAAAGCGCCAGAAAGTAGAGGCCTCGACCACTCCCATCCACACAACAATGATGCCACCAACTAATTACGATGAGTACATCGCCGAGCTGCTCTCTCAATTGGAGAAGGCTAAGGAGGAAAGGAAGATAACTGTGGCTAAGTTGGCAGCAAAAAAAGAGTCGATGGCTGCATTTTAGCTTGAAAAGACCCGAGTAATAGCCATGCAGCAAAGGGAGATCTCTGATCTCAAACAAGAGCTAAAGGCTAAGGATGGCAGGGAAGAGGGCTGGATGCTGGAGGATGAAACACAGGAACTGGTGAAGATGCAAAGAGAATACAAGCTCCTGATCATACAACATGAAGAGTTGACTGCAAAAATCGATCAGATCGAAAAGCTTATGGATGACTTTACTGCCAGGGACGAGGAAAGAAGGAAGGAGTTAGAGCAGCAGCAGAAAGAGATCGAAACCATGACCGACAAGTTGGACCAAGGAAAGAAAGAATATGAAACCATGAGCAAAGAGCTAAAGGACCAAGAGCAAAAACTCGTGTCCTTGGTCCAGAGGCAAGGTGAGAGCATGGAAGAGATGAAGAAGAGAGCTGAGGAATGGGCAGGGAAAAATGAAAGAAGGGTGAAGACATTGGTGCAGTGCCTGGCTCTGGTAGAGAAAGAGAAGATCCTTGTAGAGAGCAAAGTAGAAGCCATCCAGGTAGCCTTTTTACCCAACAAAAGGCCTTCCTAGATACACTGATGGACACCACCCACCCAGAAGAAGGAGAGTCATTGGAGGTGGTTAAGAAGAAACTCAGTATCGCACGCAGAGCTCTACACGCAGGGCTGCATATGCCACCCCAACTTGCGGAGGTTAAGCTAATCCTGGATGATCAACAAAAGTACCTGTTACTGGCCGGCATAACCCCCAGGAAATTGATGCGATAGGGTTTGAAGAGGGAACACAACCAGGAGACCGGCAGGGGGATGAAGCTGAACTTCAATTTGATATAGGAAGGTTTAGAGAAGAGGTGATCTCACATTCCCCCTCGCCGCATTTCCAAGAGCAACAACCGGTCGATACATCTGCGGAAAGACAAGCCGCACTTAGTGAAAGAAGGAAAATATTAGTAGAAGAAACCAGAAAGCAGCTAAGGGCCAAGCCAGTCGTGCAGCGGTCCATGAGCCTCCCACCATGCCCTGATGACATTCCCGCAGAATTCCACGCAGAATTGGTAGTTTGGGAGCAACAGGAAAGAGAAAAAGAGCCATTCACTTTCATCTTTCTCATGCCCAACAACCTGCCATCTTACCACTCAAGGTGATGGAGGAGGTGATTGGCATTGGTAGTTGACTAGGACAAATGTGGCTGGAAGAAAGAGAGAAGAACCCCACTCTTTGGGGAACTGAAGAAGTCGAATTTTGGCAAAATAAAGTGTTTGAAGTGCCACATTCCGTGCAAGGTTATAACTGCCAGCCCCTATGGAGGAGGCGCGTATGCGACATCAACATGCTTGCCTGGGTCGCTTTTTGTAACACCCTGCCCTATGAGAGGAACAACCCCACGTTTATGGCGTACCCTCGTAGGGTAGGAGTGGATTTTGATGCCACCCTCCACGGGTGATATGATTTTCCCATTATCTACAACTCTAATGTTGTCTCTTTTGAACATGCCCTCATCTTCAACTTGGAAAGCTTGGATGACTCCATGACTCGCTTCCTCACCGACTTCTCCTCTTTCCCTGATCCAGCTTTCATAACTACATGCAATTATCTTAGGCTTCTTAAATTATTACTTAAGCAGGACCTGACTCCCCAAGAACGTGGCTTGCCTCCCCTCTTTTTTGATCCTAATGCCATCGATAGCTATGCCATGATGCACCTGATGATGAGGGCTAGCCTCCTCCGTTCTTTTTGCCTAGCTCTCTTGGAAGACATGAGCGACAACCAGTTCACCAGATGTAATCATCCCTTCCTCTCCACCACTTCACTCCACGTTCACATGAATCTTAAAGGATACATGTAGACCTGGAAATTTTTGAGCAAATCCATCCGACCCCCTTCTTCACCTAATTCAAATGATGAGAATTAGGCACTAGCTGTCATCCTACTAGTGTAATACTTATTTTAAAAAAAGAAAAAAGAAGAAGAAGCAAAAGAAGAAAAAGAAAAGCATGAAAGGAAAAGCAAGAAGAACATCACATAAGGACATGGAAAAAATGACTCACTTGAAGAAGCACTTAGCACCACATAAAACACGATCACTGCACCTAGGGGTCCTCAAGTTAGGCGTGCTCGGTGGCTTCGGTCGGCCAGCTCCACTCCTAACCCCCTAGCCCTTTTGATCCCCCACTTCACGCTTAGGGCCCATCAAGGGCAGGACATACCTAGGGAGGTAACACTCGCCTATGGTTAGACCTGTCACCCTAAGCTACTTACACCGCACCTCCCTTTGCATGAATGGGGTCCTCAAGTGTGGGACGTCACCCAGGCTTGCCTGTGGTTAGATCCACCTCCCCATTCCACTAGCACGAGCATGATGCACAACACAATAAGGTAGACACTCCCCTTAGGTAGCGCACTGCATCTTCTCCTTTCAGGCATTATAAAAGGTGACAAACCACCAACTTCGGAGGTCCCCATCATCCTTTTGGCATCCAATTGGCTTCTCCGAAAAACATCATTACCAAGATTCCACAAGCACTCGAGTCTACATGTGGCCCTACCCTCACCTGAACAATTTTTCATCTGCCTACCATTCCCCAACAGCAGTCAGAAATGCCATGGGACTGGCACCCAAAGACATGCAGGCAGCCTCTAAAGCTAAGCTGGGGAAAAAAGCACAATTCTAAATGAAAGGCACCTCAAAAAGCTCTAAAAACTCTTGTAAAAGAGCGACAGGTTCCCTCCTGTGCCAATTGTAAAATATTAGACGGGTGTAGGCTAGAGGCATAAGGCTAGAAGAGGGAAATAGAGAAAGGATCTTGCCACAATGGCTGGTCATGTAAAAAAGGGATGGGTGCCCATGGGATTTTAGGGCTTGTATATAAAGTTCAAAAAGTGAATGGAAGCTCATTCTTTTGGTGTGTGGCTAACAAGAGTTCTCTTCTTCTTCTCTTCTTCTCTTCTCCTTGCTTGTGTGTGCTTTTGAGAGAGGGAGTGTGAGGGAGTGAGTGTGTGGGATCAAGAGGGTGAAGCTCTTCACCATCTCCTCTTCTCTTCTTCTCTTCTCTTCTCTTCTCTTCTCTTCTCTTTTCTTGCGCGCGTGGCTATGGTGGATGGAGCTTGGAGATGGAGGAGGCTTGAGGATGCTTGAGCTAGCATCTAGGATCGTGGAGCTACCGGCATGTGCGAGAGAGGAGGCAACTCATTTCGGGATCAAGGTAAGCTCATTACACTCGTGGGATCGACGACGCATCGGCTAGGTGAGAGATAACCATTAGAGCTCGCTTGAAATGCTTGAAACAATAAGCGGTCCATGGGTCTTGGTGGTTGAGTGTGAGCTCCCACTACAACGTATCCCAACTTGTGGGAACTTGTAGCTCCTCCACTTCCCTTCTTTTTCCTATGCACAGTCTCCCTATCACCTTGCACTATGGGCTCCTCATATAAGACTACAAGATACAACACCTTGTAATACATGTGTCATAAAGGTAGGATTCGAGGTTTCCCTTTTGTTGGCACTAGTCAACAATGAGTCCATTGAAGGCCCTAATCCAATAAACCTACCTGTGTAGTATAGCCAACCTTTTCACACATTGAATATATGCAATCAAAATGTCACTAATACATGCATCATAGAGTAATATATTTTGTTTTACACCTTCACCTACTAACTAACTAGCATGAACACTTTCCAACAAATTTATGCTTGGAATATGAGCATGTTCCCAGAGACTTTTGTTGGCCTTTGGAGTCAAAGCCAAGAACACAGTTAGTAGCTCTGTCTATCAATACTTTGTGTAGCAAATATCCCAATGATGGAAGAAAAATAGCACACCTACATGAGATTCACTTCATCCCTAATGGGAAATTCTTTGCTACCAACATTTTAACCACCTATTGAAAGGCTTAATGTTATCCTTGTTTACATTTTGTTTCAACAAATCTTGGATAGTAGATGCATGAAGAAGTGAGGCATGTTGAGTTGTCCTTGCTGGCCTCCATGCTTCACACATTTCAATATGATGCATTTATATATCTACAACAGTGACTAATTTCTTGGTATGCCTTTGTAAACTTTGCCCCCAATGAAAAATACAAGAGCACTCCCTCCCTTCCATTATGTTGTGTGGTCCTCCATTGTACATAGCATGTATTGCTAGCCAATTGACTCTTGCCTCATCAGACATGAATCTAGCAAAGTCATGTGGATAATTGCCACATCAAACCATGACATAATTCAACTTTCTTCAAAATAAGATTTGAGACTTTTTTGTCCTCCTCTTTGAATTTTCATATTGCAATCACCTACAATGCTCTCATGCTAGTTGATTATTGATATGTTAGTACTATATTTGCTAGCAATAGTTCAATTTCAATATAGTCTATAATAATGTTAGCACATACCTCAGATCATAAATAGAACAAGACATTATTGCCCACCCATCAACCCTATGGGTGTGATCAAAGTGCACCCATGCACTTCGTAGATCTCTAGTCCCTATTTCCCTCATATGATTTAGTAAGTCCATCCTTGATGCTGGTCCCTTGGTGGAAATTTTAAACAGGTAGCACTTCTCCTTGGTATCACCTTGCCCAAGAAATATACTTCCATGGAAAAGTGGAAAGACACAATATTTTTGCAAAAGAAGTATGTTGTCATACCCATCTCCAACAACGTGACCTTGATTTTCTCTCTCTTGCAAAACAATACCTTTGAACCTACGCATTGATTAGATGGTTATTTCAAATGTAGGGCATAAAACATTAGTAGAAAGTCATGATTAAGATCCACCTTAGGTGCATCCAATTTGTCTTCTTTTGTCAAAGATTCAAATAACATTTATCGAGCAACTGCATTTATTGTGGGCTCCCCTTTTTGATATTTAGGAGTGTGCTAATAAGGCTCCACACCTTTAATGGTTGCCCTCTTTGTGATCTATTGAACACTATGAGCATGTTCCCCAACATGGATCACCAATCATGTCATTGTAATCTCTAGTAACACCATATTAGAGAATTTGGAAATCTCCCAAGTCCCACTTTCAAATAAGTGGTAAAGATTTGGCCATGTGGCTAAATCTTAACCCAAGATTTAGAGTGGGACTTGGAAAGACAACCTATATAGTAATTAGGGTAGACTCCAATTTCAAGTAAGGGGACAATATTTGATCATGTGGCCAAATATTAACTATATTGGGAATTCCCAAACTATACAAGAATTCCCAAATTCCCTAATATAGTGTTCGATGGAACCACATAATAGATCAAGCATTTGTAAATGGCTGTACTACAACTAACAACCTTTTAACAATAGTGACATGCTATCTTGGAGATTCTCTCATTTGCAGGATAGCCCATTCTCACCTATTTATCTAAGTGACCATGGAAAAAAACATCATTATATCTTCTCTCAACTATGTAGTAACAATAAGTAATCCTGAGACATTGAAAACGTCCAAGACAATAACTTTAGTGCACCATGCACTCTTTTGCCATATTTTTTTGTGATGGCCACAAACAAAGGTGACCATCATATTTATGTTCCATACTTGTCATTTGTTTATTACTATGAGTAGTTGGAAGGTCAAAAGCAGTCATACCATTATGCTCGATTGGGAGCTCATCCACCTTTTGTGGGGGTCCACAAAGTACTAGTAAAATTTTCAGTCTATCTAGCCTAGATTTCTCCTAATGAAGGCCGCAATGGACTTATCATAGCAAGATAAATTCTTGTTTTGGATGGCCACGCGTGGCTCCTCCTCAATATTTGTGTTATGAAGCCCCATGTGGACACCTCTGCCAATGTATCTAGCTTTTGAAATCATCACTTTGTTGACATCCTTGTTATCATCTGAGGATACATCAAGTGGAGTTGATTTGCTACAACTATGTGTATAATCAATGTAGTCTTTGAACTCATATTTTTTTGACTCAATACTATCAAACACATGTACATAATCATCTGAGTGCATGATAGTGTATGTGGTAGATATTGTATTATTAATCAGGTAGTGTGCATGCCCTTGATGATCCCATCTTGGAGACACGTTGACATTTTTTGCTCCACCTTCATTCTCTATGATGGCTTGCAATCCTTGGAATTTTCATGTTGCTCTTCCAACTCTTCTCCATGTCAAAATGGTAGAACTTGACATCTTGTGCTCTCTATTGGGTTAGTATTTGATGAAAGAAAAGATAACTCTCTATTGATCTTATGGTGTGGATTTGATAAAGAGAAGGCAACCGTTCATAAAGAGAAGACTTATGATGTGGATTTGATGAAAGAGAGGAATTATAGAGGATGACTTATGATAGCTCTATGAAAGAGAAGCATAGAGCTATCAATTCAAATCGAGAGGACTAATCAATGAATGAGAAGAATCATGAAATTCAAGAGCCACAATGAATGAGACGATTCATTAGAATTTACTAGAAAAAGTATCCATGTATGATATATGATAGAGAATGTTTGTGAGTTGTGATGGCTCAATAACTCTAAAACATCATTAGACCAGGCAAGACACTTACATGATGGATCCCACCCAATTTAAGGTGATTTTACAATGATGGATCCCTTTTACCCGCCCTCATTAAGTGAGATACTATATCTAAGCCAAAATAAAATTACAAAAAAAGAAAAAGTGAAATCCATACCAAAATCCCTAGTCTTTCTCCCAAGATGGTTAAAATCCCTAGCATGCATAATCATAACATAATGCACACACTCATACCTTGATCCATTTATGTAAGAATTTTGAGGCATGGGGGAATACCTCATGCATAGTACTAGAAGTTTATTATATGATTGTTGGCTATATTGTTTTGATTTTCAATACATTGGATTTACCTTGGAAAATATGCTAGGTCAATTATGCCTCGAAAATACTCAATCAGTGTGTTGAGTGGTGTTAATCTTGTTGCACTTTTCTTATATCATGTATTGTGCTAGATGTTACTAAATCATGTGATGCGTGTTAATGTAGTTTTTCTGGAATCATTTATTGTGTTCTAGTTTGTGATCTTTGTTTTGAGTAGAAAGCATGTACATTTATATGTGGTTAATAATTTGTGAGGTTAAAAATAGTGTTTTTTTAGTGGAAAATGTGTACATATGTATATTGTTTGAGGACTTCATGAGGTTCAAAATATTCAAGGTTCCATGAGGGCATGCATTAGAACATACTAAGGAGAATATTGAACCAATGATTAGGTTCTAAGAGGTAGCCCCATAATGTTTCTAGGGAAGTTGGATGCAATATCGTGTCATGGTAAAGCTAACAAGATGTAGTACACAAAAGAACAAGGGAAACTTATGTTTGATAACAAGGAGATGTTATAAGTAGGGCATGATCAACCTTTTCCATTTATGGAGATGGTTTTGCATATTGTTTTGCTTCTATTATTGGAGGGTATAGTGGACTATTGATCGTGGGGTATACATATTTTTGTGATATGGGAAATCGTTTTGTATAGAGGACTATTGATCATGGGGTATACATATTTTTGTGATAGAAGAATATTGTTTCACACATTTATGGAGATGTTTCAAAGTATACATCTTTTTGTGATATGGTTATTGTGGTGTTTTTAAAATGGTATAACGAGTGTTGAGTATACATATTTTTTAAGAACTCGATGAAGAGGAGGGAAGATGCTTTGTCATCAGTAGTTGTGAAGAAGAGTCCTTGTCAATCACTCGCAGTCGTAAGGCACTTCATCATTAGTGATCATAAGCATGATGGCCCCTTCTCTTGATAGCGTGGCCATCATTGATGAGGGGGATGGTGGATTCACTCTTGGTCTACGTGTAGTAGTACATGTAGAGGATCTCTTTGTGGGTGATGGTAGGTTGTTAGCCATTACTCATGAGCTAGGTGATATAGTGTCACTTTGCCTAGTCATTGTTAGCTAGTGAGTTGTCCATGCACACATAGTTCAGAAGGGAGCTCATCTTCATAGACAATCAAGTTGCCTTCATAGGCCTAATCTAAGTTGCATGCTTTTTTTCCTAGAGGTGAAGGTTCCCTCATAGTCATCCTTGCAAGAAAAAAAAGGATTGTGAGCAGTCAAGTCATCTTTACGAGTAAAAAGAAAGAGTGTGCTTTCATACTCTTCATGCTTGCAATACAAAAAAAAGGGCGCATGTCATCCCCCCTTTTTTTTTTTGCAAAAAATGGATTTTTTGTTGACAAGGGCTTGAGCCTCTAGAATATGGGTCTTGTGTTGATGAGTTTTTCGCTGGTCAATGCTTGAGCTTCCATTTGAAAAAAAGGTGGTGGTAGCCCCCATATCATTGCGTGCACATAGATGATGGGGAAGTTGCCACCCCCTTTTTTTCTACAGTGGACTGACTCAAAATGAGTTTTTGATTGTGGTGGGTAACTTAAGTATTGGATTGATATGACAAATGTATATATGAGGCATGCAATTGATATTACAAGTGGGTATATAAGGCATGTCATGTCAAGGTGCTTGCATTGGGGAGGTGTACATAAGTGCCATGTCTTGCCTAGTTGTTGCTGGTGCCTACATTGTGGAGGCCCCAAATGTGTCTAAAAGGATCAACCAATAAAGTGTGTTGTTTTTAACTTAGGAACATTTTTCCCTCTGATATACCTACAAGAGTACATGTAGTACATAAAATAATAGAGGTAACACCATTGGGCTCTATAGATTCTCCTCTCATTCTATTGAATAATAAAAAATATATTTTAGTCTAATCAAGCCAAGTGTTGGCATCAACTTGATACCAAATCACTCATAGGGTACTTAGACCTTGTAGTTATTCATCTTGACCATACAATTAAAGGTTTCCTTTTTTGGTATGGTATAAGAAAAAGAAAGGACCACATATAATCAAAGCCAATGTGTACTACCCATTAGAATGCAAGGACAATGTGAATCCTTTATGAAACACTACTCACAATATGCATCTCCAATCTTAAATAATTTGGATAAATATCTTCTTCAAGTAACCTATAATGAATATGCATCTCTATCCTTTTTTGTGTGTGTGCTTTATGCTAAGGTTGCATATTATGGCACCAAAAGAGTGCTTGACTAAAGAGAGCAATGTGTCTCACCTCATAGTAGCCATCAAGTCATCATGAAGCTACATTTAGGATGTGTTCCCAGGAGGGCATGTCATAGACCTAGGAGGCATCATTATGTGTGAGACCTTTGGACACTTCTCCAACAAAGAAAGGACATGGTCCAAAAAGATGTGTCTTTATATGATGACGAAGCACAAGTAGATGGGGACTTCAATACCATTGAAGAGGTTGCTAAGCACATATGTAGACATTTATATATCCATTTCATGTATACATCATTGTTGTTTTTTGTTATTCATTTAGTGTTTATCATTTTATACATGATTGCTTTGGTGCTATTATTTTTTGTTGTTTTTAAAATGAACTTTAGTGTTTGTAGAGACTAATGTGCACCATGAGGGTCTAGATGATAATAAGAAGGTGGATGATGATGGTGGGTCAAGGGGAGGATGAGGATGGAAAACAAAAAAACACTCAAGGCACCTAGGCAAGTAGGTATTTCTATGATTGATGAAGGATGTGCTAAGTCAGTTTTTTGTCAAGAAGAGGATGTTGCCTCCTAATGTGCCTCTTTGTAGATTAGTGGCTCATGAGGCAACAATCAGATTCATCACAGATGATGCTCAGTGGTTGATTCCTTCCTTTGACTCCACTAGTTATCTTGAGACTATGGGACACTTCCTTGAGTTAGTTGTGGGTCCTAGAGGGGAGACCATGCATGTGAAAATTGACAATCTAGATGAGTGGTGTCCCATTTGGTGTCAAAGAAACGAGGAGTTTGAGAGGGATCTTGGTGGAGAATGGCAAGACATTAAGGGCAAGAAGTTATTGGTTTGGGATGGGAAGCACAAGCTAAAAACATGGTGGAGATGCATCAAATAAAGTAAGTAATCATTCATACTTTGTCCATTATACATGTAAGCATAGAATATTTGTATCCCATTCTTATGTTTATTGCTTTTCAATTGTAGAGTATTTCAACAATTCTCAATACCATGTTTGTGTGTGGTGTCAATTCATTGAGATGCCAAAGTCTAGGGAAGCAAAGCTACTACTCACACTTGCAACACCACCAATGCGCAAGTCTTCTTTCTCTAACTATGCTCCTCATTGTAATGAGTTGTTTTTTCATTATCATATTATGACTATCTTTCTTTCCAATAGAGTTTGTAGGGCACATGTTACTCCAAATATTCCACATGAGGTGTATATGTTCTAAAAGTTTGGTACTGCAAACAAGGAATCCATTCTAGATAGATTGAGTCTAGACATGAGGAAGTGGACTAAGATTGAGATGAGTATAAGGGGAAGTTATTATCATGGTGCCACTCCATGGTATAACTCTCCTTGCGGTTTAATATCTTAGCTTGTATATGGAAGGTGCTTTTTTATATCTAGCTCTCTTATGTGGAATGTGCTTTTCTATATCTAGCTATAATTTTATTTTTGTTTTGTTACGATAGGATGAATTCCATGTCTTCATCTCAAATGAAACTATGAAGATTGAGGTTGTTGGTCTAGATGAGGTAGAGAGGAAGAAGCTTTTAGATAAGGCTAAGAGTGTAAGAGGAGGACCTCAAAGATAGGGATTACAAGTGTCTATGCATTACCAATCCCCAAAATGGGGATGATTTCTTTAAGTTGTTGTTTGGACTTTAAAGGTGGGATGATGAAAGCATGCTCAAGATCACAAGAGACAAGTTGTTTGGCCTAAGGTGGGATGATGTTGTATTATCTTACAAGCTCAAAAATGTCTCCAGAGAGGTAATTTGTATTTGTAAAGCAACTGATGTGTGTTGCTTCCTTCAATGCTTCCTATTTGTATCTTATTATGTTTCCTATTTGTATTTCTTGAATGCCTTCTATTTGTTTATGTTTCCTATTTGTATTCTTCAATGCTTCCTACCTGTTTATGTTGTTATGCATTGCACGAAAAAAATATTGCTGCATATTATGAGTCTTACAAAGTCTAAAGATCCCCAATACCCTTATTTTGGTGATTACAAGCTCTTTTGGATTTACATGAAGAAAGAGACGTACTAGGCTCATTTGCATTAAGAGGTAGAACTATAGATTTAAAGGATACAAGTAGAAAGTCTAGACTCATTTGAGGAGTTCTTCAAGCTAAACTTGAAGAACCATATTATGCATGTTGACATGAAAAAATACATTCATTTCTTTCTCTAATGTTTTCTTAATGTGTGTGCCAATGTTAAGTTTTTGTAAAATGTGTATAGGCTTTTGTAGGCTTTGTACATCTCTTGGACAACAGGATGAAGTCTTCAGATGTTGCAGAGAAGATACCAAAGCTTGTGTTTTCAACCAAACACGTGATTTATAGGTTTGTATCTAGACTAATTCCCTATTTTGAACATTAAAACATCAATTATGATGAGCCACATGTAGTTGGTTTATTACGATGGTTATGTAGTACTCATTTGCTCTCTTGTAGTAATTGCTTTAGTAATTATGGAGTAGATGAAATGACATGTGGAAGCCATGTCATGTTATTGATTTATCTACTTTCAATTCCACATGGAAGCCCAAGGTCCGGGTGGTTGGTTTATTGATTGAAAACTTGTCTATTGTACAAGGGAGACTCTACACAATTTATCGATGTTCATTTTGTTTTCCTATCTTTACTTTGCCTTGAATCCCACGTGGAAGCTGAAGTGATGGTGCTATGTATATCATGTTGGAAATTTCTTGCTTGTACAAAGGAGTGTTAGAAGATGGGCATAGAAACCCACTGTAAGCAAGGGAGTATAAGGGTAGATGGGTGTGAATAGCCCTAAGGGCAGGGGAAACCCTAACCCTAGCTGGCAAAGGTCTATATAAACAGCCTATGGGTCACTATCACTTGTGAGAGAGTGTACCCAAGTTGTACTCTAAGCAACTTAGTAAGCAAGATTTCATTCTTGTACTTTGAGCTCTTCTCTCCCTCTTGTGCACACATTCTACTGTTGCAAACTCTGATTCTCAACATGGTATTAGAGCCATCTCTGATCTCCTCAGCTTCCCTCAGCATCAGTCATCACTAAGTGCACATTAGCTGTCATTTTCTTCACTCTATCCTTCTTTCCTCCATAGCTGCCTGTAACCTACCTCCATTGGAGGACTTGAGGAGGACAAAGGAGGCCATATTAGCCAGATATTTCTTCTGGATACTTCTTCCCCACATCAGGGCGCAGCTCCCTGTCAGCTCAAACACTAACATTGTCCATGCGTGAGGCCAACATTGCCAACATTGAAAAAACGGCACAGTCTAGACAGGCGCGAATCTTGGGCTGAATCGTGGGCAGCAGATGGCGCAATCCCAGTGACTATCATAGGGTTTTGATAGCCCCCCAAGTGGGCTATCCTCAGCCAAGAGGGCTCTGGGAAATTCCTCTTTTGCTGGCTGCTACAAGCCAAACCCTAATTGTGTTTTTTTGGGCAGCCATAGCCAACAAGCTCCAAGCTTGACATTTTGGGATTTTTACACTCTGAGCTTCATTAACAGTGATTCTAATCACTGAAGCAGAGTCTCTGAATCCTATTCCAAAGTCTAAAGCTCTTGGGCATGATTAACAGACATCACCAAGCATCGGGAAGCCGACTTCCAATCGGGTTCCACTCAAGCACTTCACTAAGCTTGACAATAGTGTTCTCTTAACACTAATCATAAATCATCAGTTGAATAGCTTGCTGGACATTCACTAAAACCAGTGAGTTTTTTATTCATCTTCATATATTGTTGTAAGGTTATGTGTAAAATGAACACATAGACCATTATGCACAAGAAGTGTATTGCATACCTTAAGTGACATTGTCTCAAGTACTTTTGGTCACTAAAATCAATAGCATGAGTGTCATCATACTCTCCTCAGAGTCATCAACAACAAGCATTGAGATCATAGACAAACCGTGTCCAACACAAGACTCATCCACTAAGCCGTACCACAAGGAGGAGCCTGAAGTCCAGTCTAGGTTTACTTCATTAAAACCTAAAAAGACTATTAAACCACAAAAGAAGATTGCACATAAGAAAGGACCACCAAAGTCATACCTGGAAATATTACACTTATATGATTTTCAGCCTTTCTCTTCATTGCAACTTTGACTTCACTTTGTCTAAATTGCTTCCGCATTCAGTGAAAGGTTTGTAAGGGACTAGACACTGCCCTTGTCCTAACAAGTGGTAAGACCTTCCCAATGACCACAACATATGCTGATGTCCGTCCTCAAATTCGAAAGTTTAATGGTAAGGGTTTCCATCCATGGCAGGTACTTATAAAATACAAAATGATGGAGAGAGGGTATTGGCCTCTTATTCAAGGAAATAGAGTTGTAAACTCTGCAAATATGATTGATATAGAGGATGACCAACGGGCTCAAGCAATCATAATGCTACACTTAGATGAATCCCTAATTCATCATGTTGATCAACTAAACACTGCTAAAGAAAAATAGGATGAGCTTGAAAAGCTCTATGGAGCCACTGGGAAGAATACTAAAATCTTCCTTAAAATTGAATTCTTCAGCTTAGAATATCGTTCAGGAGAAGATTTGGGAAAATTCATTTCTCATATGAAGGGACTTATGGCACAGCTTGCTTCCGTACAAGCTCCAATACTTGAAGAAGATGCTATTGCTATTCTCCTAAAAGCTGTAAAACAGGTGTTTCCTACTCTTGTAACCACTCTTACCAACATTCCAAATCCCACTTGGCAAGTACCATTCAATCCTGTTTGGATGAAGAAAAAAGGAACCAAAAAGAAAGCAGCAACAGTCAGGCAACTTCAAATTCCCGTGAACAAGTATTGGTTCATACAGTTCTCACTAAATGTTCTTTCTGTAAAAAGGACATCTTGTAAACAACTGCTGGAAGAAGTATCCTGAGAAGATGAAATATAACAAATGCAAGAAGACAGGGCGTATAACAAGTAAATGCCCCAACACTCCTGAAAAACCCAAAGAATTGGTGGCCAACTATGTCTCCAATTCATCTGAAGATCGACTGTTTTGACTATTTAAATCATCTACCTAAAACAACCTTGTAAGCCTAATTTATAAAGGCATCCAAAAAGGGGGGGATCTTTTACATGTCTTGTAATCCAATGCCACCCTAGCATTGAGGGGGGGTGTTAGAAGATGGGCATAGAAACCCACTGTAAGCAAGGGAGTATAAGGGTAGATGGGTGTGAATAGCCCTAAGGGCAGGGGAAACCCTAACCCTAGCTGGCAAAGGGCTATATAAACAGCCTATGGGTCACTATCACTTGTGAGAGAGTGTACCCAAGTTGTACTCTAAGCAACTTAGCAAGCAAGATTTCATTCTTGTACTTTGAGCTCTTCTCTTCCTCTTGTGCACACATTCTACTGCTGCAAACTCTGATTCTCAACAAGGAGACTCTACCCAACTTTTAACAAGAGATTGCATGCATTTACTTGTGTCATTTGTCTTGCTAATGATATAGATGGATACTACAATGTGTAGAGGAGGAAGATGTTGGATGCAACTCTAGAATTCACAAGAGAGTGGATTGATATCCATGATGAGAAACTATGTATTCTCAAGCATTACATGAGAGAAAATTGATGACATAGGAAGAAAATATTTGTCCTTGGTGGATTGATTACCATGTGGGAGTTATCCTTAAGCAAGAGAAAGGTTTGGATGAGAGTAAATACTTTAACCCATGTAAAGCATCTTTTCACTTTTGTATTGATAGTCTTTAAGCTCATGCATAGGTGTCTAAGGGTTGAATCATGCTTGTAGGGTTCATGGAGGAAGTTGCTATTCATGATTCACTTCCCACCCCCACTACTATAGAGGATAAAGTAATTAAGTGTACTAAAGGTTAGAAGAAAGTACCTAGACCGTTAAACCTAGAAAGGATGCTATGAAAGCCACCCAAGGTTCTCAACATAATGCATAAGCTACTCAAGCCACCATCAGAGCCACTACTCCTCCTCTTACTACAACCATTAACAAGGGTGGTAAAAGTATTATGGAAAAGCCAAGCCCCTCCACCAATCCATAGAGAAAATGTGTCGGAGTCCTCTATGAAGCTCACCACCTCCTTTGCTATAGAATCATCTCTTAGCTGAGAGAGTGGAGAGAGGTGACCTATGAGTCATATATTAGGTGATTAGTCTTATATTAACTTGAAATTCATATTATTTGTTTTTTTCCCATGAATAAGACTTATATTTATGATAAAAAATATATTACTTGAAATAATTTTTGTAGGATTCTAATATCAAGATGCTCTACTAGTGGATGCGACTCAAATCAATAGATATGCCCTAGATAGGTAAACATGTCAATCACACATTGCGAGAACATCAATTGACATGGTGCTTGTACCATTGCATCTTGTTCAATGATGATGTGTTTTTTAAAAAAATAGCATCAACAAGTTTTCTGCAATAGTAAAGATGGAGTTCCATGTTTAGAGGTAGCTCGATTGATATTTGTAGATTTTCCTATGAGCTTGCTTGTGGATGCTCTAGATCCCACTCCATTAGCTAAGTTACTTTTTATTTCATACAAGGTTTGCATCAAAATCACTTCTTATATGTCATGACCCTAATGTTTCTTTTAGAGGACATGATTGTTCCCAAGTGGAACCCATTCTCAAAGGGTGTAGTTATGAGTTGCATGGATCTTGCCTGTGCTAGTATTTGGCCGATGAGGGATTCTTGATCATTATGTGCTTGGTAGAGCGTATAGCTGAGTTCATTGTATATGCATTGAGAGTGAGGCTTGTACTTCACCGCACTTCGATGCTCATGTGTGATTCCAAGGCTTATCGGCATCTTGTTACTAGAGAGGCGGTAAGATAATGATAATGCTTTGAACATATTGTTGTGTGTTGTAAATAAGGTTTTTGTTGCATGCTTTAAACATAAACTTGGACCACTTATTCTATTTCCACTCGTGAATATGTACTTGATCTTATTGTGTGCCTTTGGTGTCAAGAATCGCGTGGTCGGGGGACTTGCTTGAGCTGCTACGCCAAGCACACACTGTATACACAAGAGGAAGCTCACTCAAGAACATAAGAAGAGAGATGGAGGTCAAAACGTTTTCTTGCTGATTTTTCTTCTTCTTCCATACACTATACAATGTACACAAAGTATAGATAAGATACAACATAAAGAAAAGTGGCCTTCTAAGTCAAACAATGCATAACCGACTACACTAATTGATTGGCGTTATATCTTTGCTAGCTATAGGTAGGTGTAACAAACTAAATATAATAAGTGATAAGTCAATGGCCATGTGAGTATCATAATGACCATCAATGTGCTAAGTGTAGACGTGCAGACTCATCTAGCTAGGCGGTCCATCATCAATGTCCGCACGTGTTGAGCTTGCCATCTCAACACTCCCCCTCAAGCTCAATTCTATCTCTACAACTCCAATTGAGCTTCGAAACTTTCGAAGCTTCTCTACACCCAATGCCTTTGTGAAAATGTCAGCTATCTGATCCTGTGTGCTGCTGACATATACCAAGCCAATCTCTCTTGCAAGTACCTTCTCTCTTACAAAGTGGTAATGCACCTCAATGTGTTTTGTCCTAGCATGGAACACTGGATTCCTAGCTAGCTGTATGCTGCTCATGTTGTCACAATGAATGAAAAATGGACCATCTCCCTGCATGTCCAAATCACCTAATAACTTTTGCAGCTATACCACCTCACATGCTGCCATAGCAGCACCTCTATACTCAGCCTCTGTACTCGATAAAGCAACAGTAGGTTGCTTTTTGCTGCTCCATGTAACTGCTACACTACCAAGGGAAAACATGAATCCACTTGTAGATCTTCTATCTCACATGCTACTAGCCCAATCTACATCTGTGTATCCAAAGACCTGTACGTCCTTACCTGACTCATAAAAAAGTCCATAATGTAAAGTGGACTTCACATACCTCAATATACGTCTAATCGCATCCAAATGAGGCTTTCTAGGCATCTACATAAACTGACTGACAAGGCCAATAACATAGCTCAAGTCTGGCCTTGTGATAGTCATGTAAATCAAACTCCCTACTATCCTCCTGAACATAGTAGGGTCTTCTATCTCATCCCCAATGTTGGCACTCAACTTCACATTTTGCTCCAATGGTATTGAAAGAGGCTTACATGCTATCATACCATACTTGGATAACATATCCAAGCCATACTGTCTTTGGGATAACCATATACCATCATCACATCTGATCACCTCAATACCAAGAAAGTATCTCAGCTCACCCAAATCTTTCATCTCAAACTTCTTCTTCAAGAAGTCCTTAACTTCAGCAATCCCATTGTGACTGTCACTTATAATAATCAAGTCATCCACATAGATGACTATGATGACCAAACTTGCATCTCCCTTTCTCACATAAAGTGAGTAATCATCATCAATAATACAAAATCCAATATTGATAAGATACTCTCCAATCTTGTCAGACCATGCTCTAGGTGCTTGCTTCAACCCATAGAGCGCCTTCTTTAACCTGCACACATATGTGGGATGCTCTAACTCCTCATAACCTACTGGTTGCTCCATATACACTTCTTCTTGCAATTCACCATGCAAGAAGGTATTCTTAACATCCATTTGCTGCAAACTCAAACCTTTGGCTGGTGCCAAGGCAATCACACACCTAACAGTTGCCATTTTATCAACTGGAGTGAATGTCTCTTCATAATCTATGCCATATGTTTGAGCATAGCCTTTTGCAACCAACCTAGCCTTATACTTGCTAACTGAACCATCTGCATTATGCTTGACTTTGTAAACCCACTTACAACCAATAGCTTTCTTACCCTTAGGTAAGGGTACCAAATCCCAAGTCTTATTGGCTTCTAATGCAGCCATCTCCTCATCCATTGCTGCATCCCAATGAGCATGACCAATAGCATCCTCAAAACAAGTGGACTCAACATCCTCAACTAGTTTCACCATATAAGCATAATGGTGAGCTGCATAACCTTCAAAACCAAATCTTTTAACAGGGTATCTGACCTTGCTAGATCTGCGTACCACCGGATCACTCAATGGAGCCTTTACATTACTATGAGTATTCTGTACACCTAACGTCCTGATTAAAGAAATGCCAAGCTCATCATCCAAACTGTCCGAACCACTAGAATCTCCATCAAATCCCAAATGACTGGTAGATGTATCATTACTATCCAGCACTTTCTTCTTTCCTTTGTCCTTCCCTGCAACAGTTATAGATCCACCTGATGGTGTGGGGCTACTCCTTAGTCTCCCAGACCAAGGGCTCACTGTAGGTATAGTACCAGATGATGTTTCTGGTCCGCTAAGACTCTGTGATTCTTGTTTTTCTTTTTGCACATAGATGTTCTAATCATTATCATCATCTAATACATCACCAGTAGGTGCATACCAGTTGCCCATCTCATCAAAGATAACATCCCTGCTCACTCTGAACTCACTTGTGACAAGGTTATAACAGTGATATCCTTTTTGCTCTAAAGAGTATCCAATAAAAATACATTTTTCAGCCTTTGGATCAAGCTTCTTCCGTAGCTCATCTGGCACATGAACATATACAACACATCCAAATACCTTCAAGTGTGATACATCGAGCTTCTCGCAGTAAAGCACTCTTCAGGAGTCATCCCATGAACTACAGCTATGGGAGTTCTGTTTATAATGTAGACATCAATATGGACAGGCTCAGACAAAAAATATTTGGGCATATTCTTTTCAGCCATTAATGCCCGTGCAACTTCTGCAATATACCTATTTTTTCTTTCTGCAACACCATTTTGCTATGGGATATACCTGCAAGTAAATTGCCTCTTTATACCATGAGTCCTCAAGAAGCCACTGAACTCATTAGAGAGGTACTCTCCCCCTCCATCTGATTTCAAACACTTTACTTTTAAGCCTATTTCTGTTTCAACAGCTGCCTTAAAAGATTTGAAGTTCTCAAACACATCACTCTTTTCCTTCATGAAGTATACCCATAACTTCCTTGAACAGTCATCAATAAATGTGGCAAAGTATTTGCTGCCCACCAAGAGATATATTCTGTGTAGTACATCTGTATGCACTACATCAAGTATTTTTCTACTCACTTCTCTATCATGTGAGAAGGGTTGTCTTGCCTGCTTATCAAACTAGCATACTTCACAGACTTTATGCAATTCTGCAACTCTAAAAGAAGGCAACCCTATAACCAATCCTCTGGATTGCATTAATTTCAGCCTTTGCACATTTACATGTTCAATACGTTTATGCCATATTTCAATATTTGCAACTACTCCTTTTCCTTTAGCATACATAGCAGCATCCACTACAAGAATTCCAACATCTAAAGTAAACATTCGACCAACTCTACTTCCTTTTGTGACCAACCTGCACTTATCATTAAAGTCTTCTACAAAACAATCTTTTGCATTGAATCGGACCTGCAACCCCTGCTCTACCATTTGGCCAACGGATACTAGATTCTTTGTAATTGATGGCACATGTAGTACATTTGTCAGACTCTTTGTCTGGCCATCATACAAGGACAAGGGAACCTTTCCAATGTGTGAAATTGGGTGGCATGAATCATCACCCGTCTGCACATAACCTGGGTTTTGTAAGTCCTGCATCTCTCCAAACCATTCAACATGACTGGTCATATGATTAGATGCACCTGAATCGACATACCATATATTATCATGTGTCCCGTTTTCTGTAACTGCATTCATCATATGCTGCATAACAAACAGACGCTCATTTTTTTTTCATTATGTCATGAAGACGATGCATAGTTTCCTTGCTACAATTTACCACTGCGAATATCATCCTTCTTTCATAGCAATGGGCTGCAATATGGCATGTTTTGCCACAATAATGGCAAACAATAGCTCCAGAACCTCTATTCTGCCATCCACCTCTTCCTCTAGAGCTCTCCCTACCTCTAAAGTCTCCTTTGCCTCTAGAAACTTGCATTTCACCAAACTATTGATTGAACCTGTTTTGCTGGTTATCGCCAGCACGTCCCATACCACGGCCTCTTGAAGAGGATCTACCACGTCCCCTTCCTGAACTTGAGTAAAATGCTTGGACCTGTTCACCATTTCTTTCAGATGAATCACCCCTGCATATTGATCTCTTCAGTAATCATGAGAGAGATCAGCTCATCAAAATCTGGAAATGGCTTCTGTATATATATTGAAGTAATAAATGATTTCCATGTCTTCTCATTGTTAAGGCCACTCAGAGTGGATGAAACCAAATCATCATCATCCGGCATTGCATCAATCGCTTCTAAAGCATCTGCAATGCTCCTCACCTTCAACACATACTCATTGACAGACATTTTTCCTTTCTTCAAGGCATTCAACTCTTGCTTGAGTTGAATCTTTCGTGTCTTTGTATTTACTGAAAACATGCTCTCAAAAATTGTCCAAGCTGTATGTGAAGTTTCTGCATTCTTGATATGTCCCATCATAGTATTATCAATTACTGCAATAGCCAGTACATCACCTTTTTATCTTTCGCATTTCACTCTTTCCATGCTTTTAACTCATCTACAGTCGGAGGGATACCCAACTCTGGCTCCTTTTCTTCACCTGAAACAAACTCATAAAGGCCCTTTCCAATGAGGAAGTTTGTCATACAAAACTTCCATGAAGGGTAGTTGTTCTTGTCAAGCTTCTCAATAATGGGTTTTTCACTATTCTCTGCCATTATCACAAACAAGGATACAACACAGCAAGCTAGTCTTCTGCAATCTTTCACAACACATGCACAACAATATACAAAACAACATTTTTTATTGATTGCTCAATAGTATATGTAATATGCAACCTGTTTGCAGATAAACCTTATATTTGCTCCCTGCAAACACCTCAAAAACTACAGATTCACAATTTGTAACCTGTGCACCCACTTTCGGTCAATACACCCGAAATCACAGTGTACCTCGAAACTACTGTCCGCAACCTTGTGGCTCTAAAACGGGCTTGAAACGGCCTCAGACGCCTAAAATAAGTGTGGGAAAGTCCTAAAGGGCCGATTTATGAAATATACAGAGATCTACTCGCACACCAAATCTCACAGCAATCTGATATTTTTGCTCGACCCTGCTTTCGGTGCCTCCACAAACACTATCCAAGAGAGAGAGTGGAAAAATAGGAGAGCTTCTTACCCATTGCTTGCTTGCTTGAACTTTGTTTCTTATCCTTTACTTCATCCTTCGAAATCAGCCTCTCTCAGTGGTGCAACTCTGATACCATGTCAAGAATTGCATGGTGGGGGGACTTGCTTGAGCTGCTGCGCCAAATACACACTGTATACACAAGAGGAAGCTCACTCAAGAACTCAAGAAGAGAGATGGAGGTCAAAACGTTTTCTTGCTGATTTTTCTTCTTCTTCCAAACACTATACAATGTACACAAAGTATAGATAATATAGAACAGAAAGGAAAGTGGCCTTCTAAGTCAAATAGTGCATAAGCGACTACACTAATCAACTGGCGTCATATCTTTGCCAGCTGTACGTAGGTGTAACAAACTAAATATAATAAGTGATAAGTCACTAGCCATGTGAGTATCATAATGACCACTAACGTGCTAAGTATAGACGTGTGGACTGATCTAGCCAGGCGGTCCGTCATCAATGTCCACACGTGTTGAGCTTGCCATCTCAACATTTGGCATCATGCTAGTCATGTTGTACCCCACTATGACTGAGAGGTTGGTGAGAAGATTTCAGAGAGGTTGTTTCAAGCATATTGTAGCTACTTGCTAGACAATTATATCTTCCCCATAGACATTGATGGTGTCCTTGTTAGAGGTGGGGCAAAGAGGTCTCATCTTTTCTATTGGTAAGTAGTCTTGTATGTTTTTACTCTCAAGGGACTTTTCATTGTTTCTACTTGCATTGTTGTAAACGCTTTATATCTTGATTGGTGATAGGGGTAGGTGGCTATTGGCTACATTTATTAAGCACTATGACTATGTCTTGGATGTGTTTATAGGGTGTAGTGGTTTGGTGCAGGCCAATGCAGAGGATATGAGTCTTTGCATGCGTCTAGAGCTAGATGATGTGCTCTATGGGTGTGTTTGTCCACCATTGCATGTGGATGAGTATCGTGCTCATCAGGGAGAGGATTTTCTTGAGAGACTCTAGATGTCTCATTTTATTGCTGCTTTTACATGTTTATCATTTGCTTCATCATGTGACTAGAGTTTGATTGATCACTATGCCATGTGACTATATGGTTGGGAGTATGCCATGCAACCTTACCACATTGTTTAGTTTGACATTTCACTTTGTGGTTGATTGTGTTGATACCATACCATTTAAGTATGTGGTTAGCATACAACTATATTGGTTTTTCTTTCCCTATCATTACTTTGCCTTAAACTCCATGTGGAAGCTCAAGTGAGAGTGGTTGATATATCATGTTGAAAAATGTTTGTTAGCACAAAGGAGACTCTGCCTAAGAGATTGCATGCATTAGGATATTTGATTTGGTTGGTTATATCTCAGAATATGCCATGTTGATTTTTTTTTTCTTTTAGTGCCATGTTGATTATGAATTAGTAGTCGTACTATGAATCTATGCATGCAAATCATGTATGACCTAGGATACTCCCATGTATGACCTAGGATACTCCCATGTATGAATCTATGCATGCAAATCATGTATGACCTAGGATACTCCCATGTGGAGATATGTTGTGTAGAGGTATTTATTTGTAGAATCAATATCTTGTACAAAAAAGCTTGAAAAAAAAGGATTGATTACAAAAAAAAAGAAAGCTCGCAAAAAATAAAATTCTCGCTTGCATGCATATGTTATTTTCATCATATCTTAAAAATGAATGTACAACTTGTATGCTTAGTTTCTACTTTGTACAAATTAATATTTAGGCACATTCCTTTAAAAAAAAGGGTAGATCCAAGTCTTTCTTGAGATGCATCCTATGTGCACTTTGAAAACATATACCTAGAAGTGCATATATACATTTATTTAAAATCTTTATTGAGATTCATCCAATGTTCATATCTCATTTTGAGTTTTTTGTGTAATGTGTGTGGTAGGAGAAGCCTACTAATTGGCATTTGCTAGGTATTTAACATGTGCACATCATGAGGTAGTCATTTTCTACTACTCAGTATGCATGTATGTGTATATACATACACCCATGTGCTTGATAGGAGGAACTATATGCACCATTAATCTAGGATATGTATATCATGAGGATTGATAAGGCCATCCTCTCTTATCACTCACTATGTGTATGTGTGAACTCTTTGCATGCATGTGTATGGCAAGGGAAGCGTGTTAGTTAGCATGCACTATGTGTGTCATGAGGTGGTTCTCCCCTACCATGCATTATTCTATGTTTTAGTTTTGTGTGTATGCATATTGTGTTGTCACCATGGGACATGTGGATTGGCACTTGTCATGTGTTTGACATATACATGTAATGATACTTATGTCTTATGTCACAAGTGTGTGTGTAGGGCTGAAAGACGCTTATGAAATAGGCACTTAATCGTGAATTTGGCAAGTGAGTTTCTTGTTCCGTGTCTTAATCAATTCGGCATCATGTTGTGAACTTGGCATAGAGGTGTCTAGTTATAGATGGGCACTTGGTTGTGGATTCGGCTAGATAGTGTCTTGATGGGCTACACATGTATAAATAAGTGATGGGCATTTTGTCATATATTCGACTACACAATGTCTTGATACGCTGATTTTTTAGTATTGTTTGATGGGATGGGCATTTAGGTCATATATTTGACTAGAAAATATCCTCATCTAAAATGGTGAAACATCTTGCATTTTTATACTTTCACAACAAGTAACCATCTAATATAACTTAATTACATTTCAAGCATCTAACTAACAAGCACTTTTATTGTTGTATCTTGAAACCTTTTGAGATTATGTTTTTGTTGGAATAACTATCCATTCCTAGTATACAATATGACTAGATTAGGTCTACTTAGTGTTGTGCACCCTACAATTGTACATTTCAAGAGATAAATGGTCATCAGCACCTACTTAATGCTTTTCCTTGTTCTAGGGAGAACTTGGATGATTAATTTCTTTTTTTTCCTTTAGGCTTTCACTAGTTGTATCCTTGCACATATAATTACCCCTTTGCCACTAGACTTTCATTTTAGTAATGCATAGAGGTGTCAATCCCTCATGTTGTGGATATTCTAGTAGGTAATGCTTTTTGAAGTGTCTTTCATTGAAGAACTTGATTCCCTTTTCCTCAAAGGAAACCTTTTATTATGCCTTTTTGTAGATTAGTGTGAATGACTACCAAGAATGGTTCTAATAATCACTTGATTTTTTTGGGGGTAAAGGCGCCTCTGCCTGGCTGCCCATGTATTACTACACTGACACTCACCGCCACTGCACACTGTAGGTGGTGGGCACCCGTCATTGTCACTTTATTATTTATTCTTTTAGTGACAATTTGAATAACCGGTCACACATTGTGACTGTTGGAGTTCCCATTTCTTGTCTCTCTCTTTCTTGATCTTGCTCTCCCGCCATAGCTCTCGAGTGCAAGCTTCGATCCTTCTCTCCTTTCAACTGGTATCAAAGTGTGGCTTCTTGACTCTTGAGCTTAGCTCGTGGCATTCTCAACTTCCCATTGACTCCCCACTTGCATTGGGTCTCCTTCCCGACAACTATAGCTCATTCTCTTGAGCTCCTGTCACTCCCCGGCTTCCCGGGCTTCTTCCTGGCCTATTGAGGCACCATTAGGGCATTGACATTGAGGTATTTCTTCATTATTTTAGAGTTTTTTACTTCAGTTCACAGGTCTAGGCAAACAGGGCAGCCACCATTGAAGCTTCCAACCTTCATATCCCTTTGCTACTGGTTGTGGGTTGCTAGAGGTTTGTTCCTAGGCCCCCTTGGCTCATGTTTGAGCCCTCCAACCACTCAAGAGTTGCCACGTGGACCAGCAAGACCAGTAGCAACTCCATGTAGATTTGCACCTACTTTGTGGATAGCAACACATCAGTCACTCTAGCCCCAGCTCCAGCTTGGCATTAAGCACTTGTTTGGGGCTCCATTTCAGGCCTTTTGCACATGTATTGATGCTTGGCATTGATCCTTTGGGATTAGGTATTGGTTGGTGGCTGAAAATAGTGTTTTAGGACTGTTATAAACAATCCACAAACATTTGATGCTAGTGCTACATTCACAGTTTATGCCTATGCTTGTTTGGGCATGACTACATAACCGGTTTGATGCCTATTGCATTCCGATTGACTTGTGGATTGAAGCTACATGTAATGCTATAATTTTGACCTGATTGTAGGGCTGGAAATACTCAGTTTATAATAGTAAATGCATGCTGAATACTCTTGGGATGAAGCTATCTTTCATGCTTTGACATATGCCTATTGGTTCTGGGTGTATGTCTTGGGTTATGCTATGATGCATTGATCATTGAGGGACGACTTCGAGCTTTTCATTGGATCCGGATGCTTTTGGAAGCTTGAGCTTATTTTAGCTTGCACCTATTGACATCGGTCTATGCTTGATAGTGGTCAGTGCTTTGACATCTATATGCTCCTTGGGTACATGCTTACCCGACGCCTACGGCTTGATGCATTTGTCTTGGCACAGTGTACCACGTACTTGTTGAGCTTTAGTGCTCTCTGAAGACTTGGCTTGGATTCTCATTTGCTATTTTGGAATTTTGTATTGGATGTCATTTTGGTTGTCAGAGATTTTTTATTGGGATGTGTGTCTTGCTCATGGATGCTACTTACAGTTGCTTTGTAGCCGTCATGCTCTTGGGATGCTATTGAGGCATTGTCTTGGTTACCTGTCTTTGGTACTTTGACTTGGTTTGATTGAGCTGTTGAGCTTGTTTATCCACCTTTTGTGCCAGTGGGAGCATCTTGTATGCTTGACCAACATTGAGCAGGAGGTTTATGCTTTTTGAGCATTTTCCAGATACTTGAAACTTTGGGGTCTCTTACACTTAAATGTTGCATGGTTCATGCACTGATATCTTGGAGTTGCTTTTGACCTGAGCTTGGGATTTGCACTCTTGTGAGCATACACCTACTAGTGTCAGGTCTTGCCAATGTTATGTATACTTTGCCCTACTATCCAGGGGGTATGCCTACTCAACTGATGGATGCTTTGGTGACATGTTTGGGTGTTTGCTCAGGGTCTTGATGACTGTTTGGTGCTAATTTATATTCGTTTATGGCTGGTCATGTCATGCTTGTTATTTATTGACTTGGTGCAGTGATTTGGTCAGTAATTGACTCTCACAGTACCCTGCTATCATTTATTACAGCAAGCATATAACTCTAGACAAACATGGATTTTTCATGCTGAAATATTTTGAAATGATGTACTTTCACTAGTACTTGGTGGGCAACAACTTGGGTTACACTTTTCTCGCCATTTTCTCTCAATTTTGGTGATTTTTTGGTCATTTTCTACAATAAATGGCAAGCAGTTTTGAATTGTCTGCAGTCTTCTAGCCTGCATTATGGCGAGTTCGTCCACCACTGATCATGCTATTTTCAACATCATTAAGCCTGATGGTATGAATTATCTTATTGGAAGAGCCAGATTTGGTAGGTGTTGGTGCAGAAATCGTAGATCAAACCATTGAGGTTCAGCGGGCAGCTGTCTGCAACTATGCCAAATGAGGAATGGTTTGAGCTTGATGAGTTATGCAAGTCCACTATTGTATTATCTCTCACAAAACAGGTTCATTACAATGTATTTGAGGAAGAATAGAGTGCATGGCAGTTGTGGGATAAAATCAAGAATCTCTATGACAAGAAAAGTCCAGCGAGTCAGATGTATTGGCTGAAGCAGCTTATGGATCTACGCATGAAGGAGAATGTGACCATGTCTGCTCACTTGAGCCAGTTCCATGCTATACTCAAGAACTTGACTTCGCAGGACATCACTTTTGCAGAGGGTGTCACTCCTCTTTTCTTGCTTGGTGCTCTTAATGAGTCATGGGATGTATTTCGCACTGCATTATGTGCCTCTGCTACTACCTTGAAATTATTTGATGTTGAGAGTGCTCTTCTGCAAGAAGAGGTTAACCGTAAGAATTTGGATGCCTCTCGTGTGTCGCATGCTATTACTGTTAGAGGCAGGAATGATGGATATGGAAAGCATGGCAGTAGTAGTGGCCGTGGACGGGATTCTCATAAATCTCGGTACAAGTCTCGTGGAAAGTCATGCAGCAAATCCCGTGACAGGAATGCAAATGTTACTTATCACCATTATGGAAAAAAGGGCCATATTATAGGCCACAATGCCACGAACTGCACAATGAAAGGCACAAAGATAAGGGGAAAGACAAAGTGTAGGATAAGTCTTTTGATTGCAACATAGTGCCTGCAAAGTCTAGTGTTAAAATTGAAGAGATCAATATTATGCAGCCTGAGGATGTTGATGATGATGATTATATCCTTGCAGCTTCTTCTAATGCTTCACAGATGACGGAGATACACTCTATGTATGCACAGTGTTGGATCTTGGACTCACATGCGTCCTTTCATGTGACACCTTGCCGAGAGTGGTTTCATTCATACTATAGTATTTTGGGTTCTGTGCGCTTGGGTGATGACAGCTCTCTTGACATTGTGGGCATTGGTGATGTTAGGCTACAGTTTTCTTTTGGCAACAATTTTGTTATGCAGGATGTACATCATGTACCTGCTTTGACACGCAGTCTCATGTTAGCTGGATAGGTTGATGACACAAGTTATCATGTATCTTTTGGAGACTCTGCATGGAAGATCACTTGTGGCAGACTTGTGATTACGAGAGGTGCCAAGGCTGGCAGCCTCTACCCCTTGATTGTATCTGCTTCTTCCCTTGATCATGTTTTGTCTGTGGGTTCTATCCCACATGTATCTCTTTGGCATGCCTGTTTGGGCCATATGTCTTTGAAGGGAATGAAAATTCTTTCTAGTTTGCAGTACTTACCACCCCTTGATTATGCATGTTTTGATTCATTTGAGCATTGTCTTTATGGCAGGCAGACTAGGTCTATGCATAAGAAGTCTGGTAGGCCACGCATGAGTAAGCCCTTGGCATTGGTACATTTGGATGTCTGTGGGCCCATGCCTTGTCAGTCTATGGGTGGTGCAAAGTATTTTGTTACTTTCATAGATGATTTTTCATGGAAATTTCGGGCTTGGGCTCATCCCATTAAGCTGAAATTCGATGTCTTGGCTATGTTTCAGAGATAGCTTGCATTGGTTGAGAACCAGTCTGGGTATAGGCTAAAATGCCTAAGGACAAATAATGGGGGTGAGTATGTCTCACGTGCTTTTGAGCAGTTATGTGATGAGAGGGGTATCAAGCGTCGATTGACCACCCCCTACACCCCCCCCAGAATGGTTTGGCTGATAGGATGAATAGAACCATCCAGGAGCATGTACGCAGTATGCTTAGCCATGCAGACCTACCACAGAGCTTTTGGGCTGAGGCATTTAGTACAGCTGTGCATGTCATAAACAGATCACCTTCTAGTGGTTTGGATTTCCAGGTTGCAGAGGAGGTATGGACTGGAAAACCTCCCTCTTATGTGCATCTTCATGTCTTTGGATGTAAGGCATTTTGCCATGTGCTAAGGGACAAGAGAAGTAAGATGGATCCTAAGAGTGTCAAATGCATTTTCCTTGGTTATGGGGATGCATGTGAGATGGGTTACCATCTCTGGGATCCACAGGCACGGAAAGTCATCCGCAGTCATGATGTAGTCTTCCATGAAGACAAGATGCATAGGCATCTTGAGAGAGTTGTTGAGATCCGCACGGTCATATTTCAGGAGGAGCCAAGGGCTCTCGCACAGCTAGTTGGAGAACCTTCAGCTGCAGCAGATGCTCATGGTCAAGGTGTTAGATAGACATCTGGGTAGGCCGTAGAGCCTATCGTGAGACGGTCTACTAGAGACAGACGTCCATCTGATAGATTTTAGCCCTCGATGCATTATGTCTTGGTTACAGATGCAGGAGAGCCTTTCGCCTATGATGAGGCTATGCGCAGGGGTGACAGTCACTCCTAGGAGAGAGCTATGCAGTCTGAGATAGAATCCTTACATAAGAATGAGACTTGGGATTCGGTTTCCTTGCTCGAGGGCAAGAAGGATTTGCCATACAAGTGGGTGTACAAGCTGAAAAGTACCCCTGGACACCCCAAGTCGGCATACAAGGCTAGACTGGTAGCAAAGGATTTTAAGCAGGAGCATGGTGTGGACTTTGATGAGGTCTTTTCTCCTATGGTTAAGATGACCACCTTGTGCTTAGTCTTGGCTTTCGTTGCTCAGCTTGACTTGGATTTATGCCAGGTGGATGTCAAGACGGCTTTCTTACATGGGGACTTGCATGATGAGATTTATATGGAGTAGTCTAAGGCCTTTGCAAAACCTGGCAGGGAGCACCTAGTGTGCAAATTGAAGAAAAGCCTTTATGACTTGAAGTAAGCACCTAAGGAGTGGTATCATAAGTTTGATGCCTTTATGCAGTCACAGGGCTACAGTAGGAGTGTTATGGATCCCTATCTTTACATGAAGAAAGCCCGTGATGGTTCTTTATTGATTTTGGTACTCTATGTGGATGATATGCTGATAGCAGGGAAAGCATTTGGTTGCTGACCTTGGTATTGATGCTATCCCTACACTGCATTCAGATTCTATTAGTGCTATTCAGTTAGCCAAGAACCCGGTCTTCCATGCGAAGATGAAACACATTGAGTTGATGTATCACTTCATATGTGGGGTCGTTGAGGACAAGTCTGTTGACCTTGTCAAGATCTCGACTGACCAGAATCCTACAGATCTACTCACGAAAAGCCTCTCTATAGAGCGCTTTGCCTTCCTCAAGAGGTTGATGGGCGTGGGATGAGATGACATCTTTCCTCATCCTGTTGTACATGTGTACATGTTGTACTATCTTTTTCTTTTTTCTTTTCACTCCTCACTAGGGCAGATTCTCCTTTAAGTGGGAGGTTGTTGGGGGTAAAGGCGCCTTCGCCTCGCCGCCCATGTATTATACACTGACAGTCACCGCCTTTGCACATTGCAGGTGGTGGGCGCCCATCACCGTCACTTTATTCTTTATTCTTTTAGTGACAGTTTGAATAAAGGAAGGACCGATCACACATTGCGACTGTTGGAGTTCCTATTTCTTGTCTCTCTCTTTCTTGCTCTTGGTCTCCCACCATAGCTCTCAAGTGCAAGCTTCGATCCTTCTCTCCTTTCAGATTCAAGAAATGGGTCCATTGATCATTCATAATCTCAATGGAAAAGCCAAAATTTGGGATAAGTCTCCACATTAAGGGGTGTTCATGGGTAGCATGGTTATAATGTGCAGCATGGGGTAAATTCACAACATGGTATGTATGGGCAGCATGGTATGCATGGGCAATATGGTTTTCATAGGTAGCAATGCCCTAATGACATCTATAATAAGATCATTATTACCAAGTACAATGGGAAATCACAATCCCCATTGAACTTAGAAAAATAGGCTTCCAAATTAGAGTCATACTTCCATATCTACCCACACTGATGATCAAAAAATTATCTTTGCTTCTCTCAAATTGGAAAGGTTTGCTCACACATGGTGGCAATATATTAGTAGAGAGAATCACTAGCTCATTGATTGGGAAAACTTAAATATCAATGAATATTGGAGAGAGACAAACCCCTTGTGTTTCGTTGATTGATCATGGATCTGAGTTCAATGATATGGTTCATAGTGTATATGAAAGTGGAAAGTGCCTAAAATATGATGATCATGAATGGTGGATGAGAGCTACCAATAACACTATAGGTAAGCTTTATGTTGCATGTTTGAAAATGAGGGTATCCATAGGGGATGTATCAAATAATCATAATTTCTTCATACAAGATTCTTGCTCCTATTCGATCATATTGGGGAAGCCATATATTACTGATGTAAGCATGGAAACTAAAGTGATGGACAATGGATCGAGTTAGGAACAAGGATGGAATGAGAGTAGTACAATTTATGATTCTGTGTGTAAATCATCATAGAAATAGGGATACCTTTCTAGATTCCCCATTACTCACCAAGGAGTTGGATTTTTACTAGGTACCATTGCCTTGCAGCATGGCAGTGGTATGAGGAGAAGGAAAACGCTCTTGCCTCCTAGCAACAAGGATTTTTACAAGTTTTGGTATGTCTAATGCAAATATGCCTAGAGTGTCTAAGTAGTTTAACAAGATAAAAGAGAAAATGATGAAGAGTAGGGGTCTTTGGTAGGTTGTAGATGATTTGAGTATGCTGGAAGCTGAGGTTTATGAGAGCTCTTGTCTTATGTGGGGTAAAAATAATGACTATGCTGATTTTATGTAGCAAGATGAGTTAGAGGCTAAGGTATCTCAACAAACAGGGTTTCTTTCACATGTCCTAGGATAAACTTGGCACTCGACACACCAATCAAATGTTTGAAGCACTAGAAGATGTAAAGTTGACAACACACATAAGATCCACATATAACGAAAGAGCATAAGTGTGCCCTCTCTCCATCCTCACACTTGTCCTTTTTCTGGCTAGGAGCATCTGAGAGCATGCAACATCATTAGAGCCAAGAAGAACCATCCACGTTGTTGTGATGCTATGCGCACACAGTGTGAAAAAGCATGGAATGCATTATCATCCGACTTTCTTATTGATCAAGAGAGTCGATGTGATCTGACTCATTAGTACTAGTGTGAGTTGCATGGATTATCCAAAAATACTAGATTTTTGGATAGTTTTAGCCTATTTTTGATATTATTTATTGTATAAATATGAAAAACCTAGAAAAGCTTCTAAATTAGGATTGCATGCAAAAAGCAAGTTGTTTTTTTAGCCAGTTATGAGATTTTTCATAAAAAAGATAGATTGGTAAAATTGTGCGCGTCGCGATTGCTATTGAAAGATTGGAAACTGCACTTTGAACTAGAAGAAGAAGGAGCGATTTGGGAGATTCGTGATCAGGTGTCTTGGAGTTTTACCCTCCTTCTAGAGCCAACAGAGCCATCAGATTTGGGTTCCAAGCAGCAGAGAAGGAGCTGTTATTTTGATCCACGTTTTTGGTCTACGAAGGAGCTCCACGGGATTTAATGCCTAGAGAGTGCTTCTGAGTAGTGCTAGACAAAGGATTTCAGGTTCTGTCAATACATATTGATTTTATTCATTGTCCTTTGTCATTATTGTGTTTACCTCTTGTGTATTCTTTATATTCTCTTCCATCTCCTATCTCTACTTTCGTCTACCTTTGATCCTCGGTGGATTCGACTTTCGACAAAAACCCCTCCAATGTTGGTGAACCCGATATAAAAGGTCATCAAAAGAAGGAAAGACAAGATGGGAGAACCTTCGAACAAAATCTCCAGTGATGTTTTGCAATAGTTGGTGCAAAATATGAATATGCTTATGCAGGTATAACAACAACAACAGGTGATACAAGCTTTTGCTCAAATAGAAAGTGTTGTGATGAATGCTTTGCAAGAAGTTGAGCGTGAGGTGAAGTTATTCAATGGTAGGAATGTATTTGCATATGTGCATACCTATGCTCAAAATATGGAATTCTTTGAAGTGGCTCAACTTGCATGGAGCCGGTATTTTGTACATGTTACTCTACATGAACTGAAAGTGCGAATTACTGAATTATACATGCAGGATGCTGACTAGGTAGCCTTCAAGAAGACACTCAGGGAAGAATTTTACATTGAAGATACTAGTTTGATTACGCGCAAGACTTTTCAGGAGTGGGTTTTACAACCCAATAAGGTCTTGTGTCTACAGAATTGTTTAGAGAATTTGAAAGTCGATTTGAACAGTTGGATCTTGCAAAACAACAAGCTCTTGCAAATAAAAAAATTGAATTGTTTCTACAGGCAGTTGATCCTGAGCTTCAAGAGAATCTTGATGATTTGCTGGAGGATCAAACTATAGAGACAGGTTTGAAAACAGAGTGGAGACATGTCAAGGAAGCTGTTACTACACTTTTGAAAAAGCATAGAAGAAGAGAAAGATTGCATGTCTCTAGCTTTCCCACTATTACAGGCAAGACAGTTGATGTATCCAGTAAGCCACCCACTTCTGTGGCTAACCTCAAGACTGTATCTGCTATTGTTCCCTCTGTTAGGGAAGATATCTTGGATGAATTGGTCAAAGGCATGCATGAGCTTTAGTTGAAGATCGCAAAATTGAATGAGAAAGGACAAGAGGAAAGGGGACGGGTAGTAGCCCCTAGGCCAGTAAAAATATGTATGTGGTGTGATAGTTTACAGCATAAGAGAAATGATTGTGCTGCCTATTAGGAGGCCTTGGCGCAATAGGTCATCTTTTGAAAAGATGGCAACCATGCACAAGAAATGTGATTGCCTCTTGCTAGGTATGTAGAAGTTTTTGGAAGACTTGGCTATTTGAAATGCTTATGCAGCAGTACATGCTTCTACTTTTGGTCTACAATTGGATAGAACACATGGCCAAGTGATGGTTGGTCCAAAGGTTAACATATGGACACATAATTTGCATGCAGTTGCAAAGAGAAAAGTTACGGATAGTGAAGTATCTCATGCGGGGCAAGAAGTTTATGACATAACTGGCTAGGAATCACCACTAGATGCATAATTAGTGGATGCATATTTAGCAAAAGGGAAAAACACATATGTATTTGTGGAAGAGAAACAAAAGAGAGACGAAGATAATGTAGGGATATCTAAGGAAGTGACAAAAATAAATGTGGATTTTTCTAAAGCTACAAATCAACCACCTCCCAAACATGTTATGGAAGAGATTGGGTAGGAGAAAAAACAAGATAGCGAGCAAGAGGACAAACAATTGGGATATAAGCTGCAGTTTGATATTGAGACAAGCACAGATGCCTTGGAAGATCCTGTATTGGAAGATTCAACCATTGTATCTAAAGATTTTCTTAATGTATCTGAAGAGATTTACGAAGATCATGTTTTAGTTGATGCAGGGAGTCAAAGGGAGATTGATGACTTGTTGGATGCACATGATTTGCAGGATAAAGTTATTACCTATGAGATAGTTCATGAGCTTGAGGATGTGCATGTATTAGAGGATGTTAGATATGATGCTCCATAGTTGGAAACTATTTCAAATGCTTTATCAAAGGCCTTGATAGACAAATCAAAGATGCTTCAAGATATGGATTGTTTCACTATTTTTGGTGATGGTGAGAATGTGCTAAATGCAAGTAAGACTCAATTTATGTTGGGTGAGGAGCAAAAAGGTTATCAGAAGCAACTTCCCATGCAATGGAATTTGAAAGAGCAGGCATGTTGCCATGTATTTGTTGATGGGTGTATTGATAACATGTATATGCAGATTCAACAACCTCTAATGTATGATATGCACCCAAGGCCTTATGAACCTAGAGGGGGTACTAAGTATGGCTCAAGAGTTGTACAAATGCCGAGTATTTTGATCTATGATCCAGGGAGATGCATTCTTATATGCATGATAAGCAACAAGTTGATACTATGGGTTTTTGATCCATGTGGTGCATCAGTGGCACATACCAGAGGATGTGTAGGTTCAGAGGGGGTGCATGATGCTATGCACATACCAGAGTATTCTTGAAAAAGCATAGAATGCATCATCATCTAACTTTCTTATTGATCAAGAGAGTCAATGTGATTTGAGTCATTAGTACTAGTGTGAGTTGCATGGATTATCCAAGAATACTAGCTTTTTGGATAATTTCAGTATATTTTTATATTATTTATTGTAAAAATCCAAAAAACCTAGAAAAGCTTCTAGATTAGGATGGCATGCAAAAAGCAAGTTGCTTTTTCAGCTAGCTATGAGATTTTTCATAAAAAATATAGATTGGCGAAATCGCACGCATCGCGATTGCTATTGATAGGCTGAAAACTGCACTTTGAACTAGAAGAAGAAGAAGGAAGAGTGATTTGGGAGATTCATGATCAGGTGTCCTAGAGTTTTACCCTCCTTCTGGAGCAAACATAGCCATCAGATTTGGGTTCCAAGTAGTAGAGAAGGAGCTCTTATTTTGATCCACGTTTTTAGTCTATGAAGGAGCTTCTGGAGATCTAATGCCTAGAGAGTGCTTCTGAGTAGTACCAAACAAAGGATTTCACGTTCTGTCAATAGATATTGATTTGATCCATTGTGCTTTGTCATTATTGTGTTTAGCTTTTTTGTATTCTTTATCTTCTCTTCCATCTCCTATCTCTACTTCCTTCTACCTCTGATCCCCAGTGGATTCAACCTTTGACAAAAACCCCTCCGACAACGTGAGCCATCGATAGGCCTTGAGTGAACCAACATGATATAGACATGTATGCAATCTTGTGCTTTGCCAAGTATGACAATGATATCCACCACACAAAGCAACACCATGCCTTGTGATCTTCCTTCTTTTCAAATGTGACACTACACCATTCCATTCCTTCTCTTCACCTTCATGTGCATGACCGCTATACATTCACATCATGATGGAAGTAAAGATTTGTCCTCCTAAGGTGGGAGCAATCAAACACCTCCTCTAAAAATCATTGGTAAGCACATAAATACTCAACCACAAGTCCATAAGATATGTTAGGATATTGAATCCTGCAATCACAAGGAAACTTGTACAATCATAATGAATTGAAATGAGAAAGAAGAGTACTTGCACGTTGTCTTGATTAGGAGAGAATAGCAAAGGAAGTGTGAATGCTTGCAAACACTTAAGCTGAAATAAATCAAGAAAAACACAATCAACACACAAGACTCATATGAACCATCTCAAGAGTTACTTAAGGCTACAAAAGATAAAAATAATAATAGTAAAACATGGGAACACAAGGATGATAGGATATGCATCATAAGCATCAATGGATGTCAACAAAAACCTTACCAAGAATTGACACAATTCAAGCATGATACCACCATTGATACACACATAAGGTATCATACACCCAAAATACAACACAATAAAAAGCATATCTCAATCATGATACCTTAACATCTGATACCATATTAAAAGAGAAAAAAAAACATCAGAATAATAAAGACACAAGATCAATGAAAGAGATAATACATAAGATGTAATCAGGAATAGAAAGCCACTATGACAAGAATACAATGGTTGAGCACCAGCTCACACACTCCACAATCTCCCTCTCTCCACACCAAGAATCTACAAGCACAAGAATGAATAATGGACTATAGCCACACTCCCTCCTTTTAAAGATAAGAAATAAGGGGGTTGTCCTATCAAAAAACAGGTTGCCCAATTACCAAATAAAGAATAAAGAGAGTGCCCATAAATTAGTTTGTGGGTGCTCGTAAACCTGTGATATGACCACTTCGAAAAAAAACATGAGATAATTTTCTCCCATAAGAAAATTTTTATGGTTCTAGCATTGTTCTTCTAACTGGCCCTAGCCCTCTACCCACTTAGTTATATAGTCTATGGTCACAATAATATAGCATACCTAAGAATATTGGGAAATAGGTCTATTTGGTCCCATGAAGACCATTTTCCTTCGCAAAGGGTTGGTGATGATGACATGTGAGAGTTCCATTTTATTCTTCTTGATGGGAAGTTCGGTAAATTAACAATCATTACATTGTTTGACAAGACATGCCATGTGTTTGAAGAGAGTTGGCCACCACCGAGACTAAGAGGATAGAATCTTTCTTGTATTGGGGGTAAAGACACACGTGTCTATGCCGCCCCTTGTATTTACTTCACACACTATGACCTCACACTTATACACTATAGGTGGTAGGCACCCATCACTATCACTTTATTCATTCTTTCAATGACTACTGAATAGGGGAAGGTCGATCACATATTATGACTATTAGACTTTCAACATATGATCTCTCTCTTTGAAAACCAAGAGTATAAAGTCTAAAGGCATTGATTAGGATACTTGGGATGAGTTGAATGAGCTGTGTAAATCCAGTCTTATATTTTCATTGTCAAATTAGGTTTATTTCAATATTGTGGCACCTAAGGATGATGCTTGTTAGTTATGAGAAAAGGAATGCAATCTTTATGAAGACAAGCAAAGTCATGATTCATAGATAAACTGGTTGAAATAGCTCATGGATCTTTGCATGAAGAAAGGGACTAGTGTGTCTGCACATTTAAATGAATTTGCTTCTATTTTTAGCCAATTGACTTCATAGGGTATTGAGTTCAAGGATAATCTCCCTTCCTTATTCTTTCTTGTGACACGTTTTGAGTCATGGGATACTTTCTGTAATGCCATGTGTGCTAATATACCTAAGGATGGTTTGAAACTCTAGGATGTTGAGGGTGCCTTAATCATAGAGTCGATGAATAACAAGAATGTGGATGCATCCCATATGTCTAATGCATTGATTATTAGGGATAGACATGATGATAAGAGTGGTTGTGACCACCATGGTAGAGACTCACAGAGATCTCAATATTGTGAGTAGTCTCGTAGTAAGTCTTGTGGTTGTAAGGCCTCTCTTACATGTCATTACTATGGGAAGTAGGGTCATATTAGGCCATAATTCCATAAGATGCATGATGATAAGTGCAAGGAGAAAGGCAAGAGTAAAGTGCAAGATAAGTTTGATGATTGCATCATTGTTCATGGTAAGTCTAGCATGAAAAGTGAGGAGATAAATGCCTTGGAGCCTAATTTTGATGATGATTATATCTTGGCAACTTCTTCTCTTGATGCTAATTAGTTGGATGATGCCTTTGTCTAGTTTTTTCTTAGTGTTGGCTACTTGATTCAGGGGCTTCTTTCCATGTTACCCTACATAGGAATTGGTTTCATTCCTATCGCAATATGACAAGTTCTATGAGACTAAATAAATGACTTGGAATTTGTGAGTTTAGACTACAATTCACTATAAGTAATACTTTTGTTTTGTATGATATATGCCATGTTTCAGCCTTGACCAAAAGCCTACTCTCTACTAGATAGTTGGATGATGTAGGATATCATGTATATTTTGGTGATTCCACTTGGGAATGTTGTCTTTGCTCAAGGTACCAAGACTAAAAGCATCTATCCCTTACTTGTATCTAGGTCTATTAACCATGTTTTGGTTGTGGTTGGTTGGTATACTATATGTATCTTTATGACATCATCACCTTGGGCACATGTCCTTAAAAGGAATGAAAACTCTTACTCATTTGCACTATCCTTTGCACCTTGATTACACATGTTTTGATTCATGTGATCATTGTCTTTATGGTAGGTAGAAACAAAATACTCATAAGAAGTTTGAAATTATATACATAGGTGGTCCTCTGGCTCTTATTCATTCTGATGTATGTGGTTCCATGACCTATCACTCTCATCACTAAGTGACACAAAGTATTTTGTGACTTTTATTGATGATTATTTGCATAAGGTTTGGGCATATCCTATAAAGAATAAATTAGATCTATTAGCTACCTTTCAGCATTGGTTTACTCTTGTTGAGAATCAATATGGGTATAGGCTAAAATACCTAAGGTCATATAATGGGGGTGAATATGTCTCTAAAGCATTTGAGCAGTTTTGCAATGGGTTGTGTATTAAGTGTCAGCTGGCCACCCCTTACACCCCATTCCAAAATGGTGTTGCAAAGTGTATGAATAAGATGATTTAGGAGAGAGTCCATGGTATGCTTACTAGGTAGACTTACCACAACATTTTTGGGCTGAGGCAATTACTATTGCCATACACTCGCTAATGAAAAGGAGATATGGTTTGGAAAAATTCTTTCATATGTTCATTTGCATGTCTCTAGATGTGAAGATTTTTGCCATATTCCTAAGGACAAATGCAATAAGCTGGATCCTAAATTAGTGAAATGCATTTTTCTTGGTTATGGGAATGCAGGTGAGATGAGATACCACCTATGGGATCTGTAGGTTAGGAAGGTCATCCATAGCCATGATGCTATTTTCCATGAGGAGAAGATGAATAAGAAGCTTGAGCAGGTAATTGAGGTACACAAGGTATTCTTTTAGGAGGAGCCTCTTGTTATTGTACAAGCAGCTAGATAGCTTTTAGTTGATATTTCAATGGCCCATGATCATGATGGTGGATAGGATGTATATGCCCCATAGCCGATTGTCTATTAGAGATAGACATCATTGTAGGTGGTAGGTGCCCATCACTGTCACTTTATTCTTTCTTCTTTCAATGACTATTAACTAAGGGAAGGCCAGTCACATGTTGTGACTATTGGAGTTTCGACATACGTTGTCTCTTTCTCTTACTTTCTTATTCCATCCACCATAGCTCTTACTTTGCTCTTGCTTCCACCTGTGTTCTTTCACTCAGGCTCTACCTTTCAACTACTATCACTATATTCTTTATTCCTTTAGTAACTATTGAATGGTTCTAGAATGAGATGACGCCTATTCCTCATCCTATTGTACTTTATGTACATTATACTTTGTCACTTTTACTTGCTATCTACTCATTAGAGGCACATTTATCTTTAAGTGGGTCAACACATTGGGGTAAAGGTGCTTGTGCCTATGCCACTGTGTATATACTTTACACACCATGACCACACACCTATACACTATAGGTGGTAGGTGCCCATCATTGTCACTTTATTCTTTATTCTTTCAATGACTATTAACTAAGGGAAGGCCAGTCACATGTTGTGACTATTGGAGTTTCGACATACGCTTTCTCTTTCTCTTACTTTCTTATTCCATCCACCATAGCTCTTGTTTTGCTCTTGCTTCCACTTGTGTGCTTTCACTCAGGCTCTACCTTTCAATTACTATCACTATATTCTTTATTCCTTTAGTAACTATTGAATAAGGGAAGGTTGATCATACATTGTGACTATTGGAGTTTGTTGAGAATCAAGCTTATGATCAGTATCATGGACATCATTGATCTTATCTAGGCAGATGTAGTCTTAGATGTCACTCTCCATGTGTGTTGTAATAACTGAGTTGGTCAGACTTAACCATAGTTAGTGGTACGATCGGTTAGTGATCTAGTGTGTTTTCAATTATGTGTGACTAGACTTTACTAGGTATTATGCAATAATGAGAATTAGAGAACAAGAGAGTACACTACTCTTTGTTATAGCTCCATGTCTTTGTCTCTCTCTCACTTTGAATCTTGAACATGGTATTAGGGGTTGAAGCCTAAAGGATTGATGATGGCACTAGCATTGACATTGCAAGAGGAGCTAGAGCCTGAAGTCAAGAGTTGCATTGTGACCTGCAAAAGTACATGTGTTGGTAGCCATTGGATCATTTTGAAGGTATGTTTCTTGTGGTTTATCAATTGACAACCTATTGAGGCTGCCTAGAGGGTTCTTTGCCACTTTAATGAGCTTAGTTGCATGAGTATTGAGAAAAAAATATAGCAATAAGGTAAAAAACGTGACCTGCACAGATTGCACTAGTTTGCTGGTCATATTCGCTTGCTTCAACTCAGACATTGATAGATATAAACACACTCTATTATTGATAAACAACTTGTCAAAGGATTGAAGAAATATTCATAGTAATGATATACTGTTAATTATACATTGGCTAGAAAATAGAGGAGGTCTGTCAAGATTTTGGGAGAGAAGGAAGGAGTCTCACTTGTAGCTTTCTTGCTTGCACAATGGGGGAATACACACACAGGTGGAGGCTGAAAACAAATTTCCTCTTCTTAGTTGTGTAAGCCAAAAGAACACAAGTACATAGAAATAGAAGAACCCTATATATGGGTCTCAAACCAAACTCAACTAACTAAGGTGGCATACTAACTAAGCCATGAACTAGAGTAGATAAGGATAGCTGTCATCTAGCTATTATTCATGGGCGGTGTACCAACCGCATCTGCAACAACTGACAAGTCGGTGACATAAATGCACAACGGTCACCCTGGCATATCACTAGTGGAGCTCGATATCTCAACACTCCCCCTCGAGCTCAATCCCAATTCCTGCACACCAAGCAGGTCTCTGAACTTGCGTAGCTTATCTGCGCCCAATGCCTTCGTAAATATGTTAGCTACCTGATCCTCTGTGCTGACATAAACTAGATCAATAAGACCTAGTAAAACCCTCTCCCGCACATAGTGATAATGCACCTCAATGTGCTTTGTTCTAGCATGATAGACTAGGTTATTTGCCAAGTGTATACTACTCATGTTGTCACAATTAATGACAACTGGCCCATTTGTAGGCTGATGCATATCATAAAGTAGCTTATGCAACAAAGCTACCTCACATGCAGCCATTGCTGCGACCCTATACTCAGCCTCTGTGCTTGACAAGGCAATTGTAGGCTGTTTCTTGCTGCTCCAAGTGACTGAGCACTCCCAAAAGAGAACACATATCCACTGGTAGATCGTCTATCAGAAATACTACCAGCCCAATTAGCATCAGTGTATCCATGCAACTATATCTGAATCCCAATCTCATAAAATAGTCCATACTGCAATGTGGACTTCACATACCTGAGTATGCGTCTAGCTGCATCCAAATGCAGTTTCCTTGGAGCTTGCATAAACTGATTTACCAATCCAACAGCATAGCTCAAATCTGGCTTGGTAATAGTCATATAAATCAAACTTCCTACTATGCGTCTGTACATAGTAGGGTCTTCGAGAAGCTCACTTGCATCTGTGCTCAACTTCACATTCTGCTCCAAAGGAACTGAAATAGGCTTACAGCCTGTCATCCCATTGATGGGACCTGAAACGGGCCGGCACTGGCTCATGCACTAGCCGGACCTCTATCATGCGCTCAACAACCCCACGGCCTCGCGGCTAGGAGCGTGGATGACATATGCATCATCTTCCTAAACATCTTGCATTAGGAAGATATACCACAAACATGAATCTTATTTTTCCTTAATTTTCGGCACTCAAAATCCATTTTTTCCATTTTTTTACCCATTTTTCCTATTTTTCTTGTATTTTTTCACAATATTAAATGACTAAAAATACAAAATGAGTTATGGCCTGTGGCCCTTAGGTTCATTTGTAGCAAAAACATAAATTTAGTTGGTGTGTCTTATTATATTTTCCATTTATATACCAAAAATACCCAATTTTCCCATATTTCACGTGTTTTACGGGTTTTACACCATTAATTTCATTCATAACACTTATGATTTTCTGATTTTCTAAGCATAAACTAATCAAACTCATAGAGAAAAACATTATAATGCATAATCATCCCATGGGAATAAATATTCATGAAGCAAATTGCATAAACCATCAATTTCCTTTGTAAAAATGAGATTACCGTTCTTTGCGGGTTGCGGGTTTTTATTTGCCATGTCTCGGGACTGATTTCCAGCAGCCATTAATGCTCATAACAGTCCACAATCAACAATCTTCATTCCTCTTGAACCACGGAGCAATCCGATCTTTATTGGACAAGCATCCGCCATCCATTATTCTTCTTCTTCTTCAACACATGAATCTGCCTTTAGAAGAGAGAGAGGGAGGAGAGAGAAAGACTGATTTTCTCTCTCTCTCTCTACAATCCACCATTCTACATGTGAAGGATGGCGATACCTTATAAACCCACTTAGAACCAATTGCATTCTTATCTTTAGGCAAAGGTACCAATTCCCATGTAGCATTTGCTTCCAAGGCATCCATTTCTTCATCCATGGCTCTCTCCCATTTTTATTTTCCCATGGCTTGCTCAAAAGAAGTGGGTTCTGGTTCCTGTATCACTTTGACCATATAGGCATAGTGAATGGTTGTAAATCCATCATATTTCAGCCTATCCACATGATACCTAGCTCTGGTAGACCTGCACAAAGTAGGTTCACTCCCAGGTGCTCTCAAAACATCCCTGGTCTTCCTTACTCCAGGTGTAACAATAGAAGGAATACCCAACTCATCATCAATGCTTTGTTTTGAGCCACTGGATTCACCATCCACATAAGAGTGACCTGCATTCACATCAAACATGGGCTGATCTACCTTCTCTTTTCCTTTTCGTGATACCTGTATACCACTATTTGCATTACTTTGAGAAGATTCTCCTGATCTCAATCTGCCTGTCCATGGCGAAGAATGTGAACCACTGCTAGAGGACGCTCCAGGTCCACTAATATTTTGTGACTGCTACTGTGAATTCTATGCAGCATTACCATTTTGTGCATCTACATTATCAATCACATTTATTGGTTTATACCAGCTACTCATCTCATAAAAAATAACATCTCTGCTCACTGTAAACTTACAAGTAGAAGGGTTATAGCATTCATACCCTTTTTGCTGCAGAGAGTAACCAATAAAGATGCACTTCTCAGCTTTTGGATTCAACTTGGATCTCAACTCATCCGGCACATGAACATAGGCGATGCAACCAAAAATTTTCAAATGAGAAATATCTGGTTTCCTACCAGTATACCTCTCCTCTGGAGTCATGCCATGTATTGCTGCAGTGGGAGTCCTGTTCATTATGTAGACTACTGTAGCAACTACCTCAGCCCAGTAAAAATCTGGCAGGTCTTTTTCATTAAGCATAGCACGAGATACCTCTCCAATATGCTTGTTTTTTCTTTCTAGAATTCCATTTTGCTATGGGGTATGGCTACATGAATATTGTTGCTTTATGCCATGCTCCTGCGATAACCTTGCAAACTCATTTGAGAGGTACTCTCCCCCTCCATCTAACCTTAGGCATTTTATTTGCAAGCCTGTTTCTTTTTCAACCATAGCTTTAAGAGTTTTGAAATGCCCAAAAACTTCACTTTTCTTTTTCATAAAATACACCCAAACTTTTCTACTATAGTCATCAATAAAAGTGACAAAATAATGACAGCCTCCAATAGATGCAGCTTTAGTAGTCCATACATCATAGTGGATTAATTCCAATGGCTTCTTACTCTCTTGAACATGTCTAGGAAATGGTTTCCTTGCCTGTTTTCCAAATTGACAGGCTTCACATACCTTATGCATTTTTGCAACCTTGAATTTAGGCAATCCTGCAACAATATTTTGGGCCTGCATTGATTTAAGTCGTTGTACATTAACATGACTAATGCGTTTATGCCAAATATCAATATCTGCAACTGCACCGGTCCCATGTGCAAACATTGCTGCACTCAATTCAGGCATGTCTGCATCCAACGTAAACATTCTGCCCTTTTTCTTTCCTTTTGCTATCAAGCGACCTTTAATTTTCATATCCTCAACAAAGCATCCATGGGAATTAAATCTGACATGCAAGCCCTGCTCAACCATTTGACCAACAGAAACTAGGTTCTTGGTGATATTCGGGACATGAAATACATCCGACAGGTATTTCTTTTTCCCATCCTATATGGACAAATGAATATTTCCAATCTACACAATAGGATGTGCAGTATCATCACCAGTCTCCACAAATCTTAGTTTTTCCATTTTCCTTGCATCCTGCATCCATTCTGCGTGACTTGTCATGTGGTTTGATGCACCTGAGTCAACATACCACACATCGTTGCTTTCTTCTGCACTTGTCACAGAATTGGTCATGTGCTGCACCATAAACAAATGCTCATTTCTGTCATCACCCTGTCTACTAGAAGATGCATAATTCCCTTGTTGCAATTTTTTATTCATGATGTCATTCTGCTTTTTATAGCAGTCTTTAGCCATATGACCCATTTTACCACAGTAGTAGCATTCAACATTGTTGTTTGCATTTTGGTCTCTTTGCCATCCACCATGACCTCTTTAGCTCCCCCTGCCTCTAAAGTTACCACGTCCTCCTCCAAAGAACTGGTTTTCTTGAGTTTGCTGCATATTCTGATTTCTACCACGGCCTCCAGATCGGCCTCCTCTACCTCTGCCTCTACCTCTTCCAGCATTTGAGTAGAAGATAGCTTCTTCTGAAGTTCCTCCTGAAGAAGACGCACCACCATTTCTCTGCTCCTCAAAAATTAGAAGAGCAATCAACTCCTCAAAATCAGGAAATCTTTCACGGACGGAAATGGATGTTCGGAACTGTGCATAATCCTTTCCTAGACCATTCAAGGTCACAAGAACTAAATCATCATCTTCCACTGGCGACCCAATGGAAGCAAGTGCATCTGCAATCTTCTTCACCTTCATGTGGTAGTCATTGATGCTCATACTTTCTCTTTGCACATTGTGCAACTCTTGCTTGAGCTGCATTTTCTTAGCTTGCGTATTTGTGCTATATATTTTTGACAAAGTATCCCATGTCTCCTTTGGGGTACTTGTATCTTGAATATGCACAATCATAGAGTCTGAAATGCTGATAGACAGCCAGTACATAACTTTCCTAGCTCTCTCATGCTATGCTTTAAATGCTTGCATTTGCTGTTGATTGGGAACATCAGGAAGAGCTGGTTCTTCTTCATTTCCTGCAACGAATTCTCAATATCCTTTTCCCATAAGGAAATTCGTCATTCTAAACTTCCATGCTTGGAAGTTGTTCTTGTCAAGCTTTTCAGTGACAATCTGTGAAAGAGAATCAGATGCCATTACAGAACACTGCAAAAAATTATGTCATTGCAAAAAACACAGCTTCAGCCTCTCAAGGGAAAATCTGCAAAACTGATGAAAGTGGTATTTGACCACACAATCACTTCCTAGTGACGATTTTGCATCAACAGGAAACCAGGATGATTCTGTAACTCCCAATATCTATGTGCACAGGCATAGGATGCAATTTCTATGGTAACTTTTCACCAACCTGTAGAACAATGGTTGGTGGTCGCACATCAAAAAATAGGGTCTTTTCCTGAGTGCGTGCAGAAAACTTCCACCTCCAAAACAGGCCCCGAAATGGCCTCAAATAAAAAAACAGAGCGACCAAGGGCTAAAGCCTTCCCCACAGCATATACTGCCCTCTTGCTACACCATGAAGGGCGTCTCAATCTGAGACAATGCACTCTTGCACTTTCCGGCTATGCTACCTGCAGAGAGTTGCTCCTAAAAAAGAAAAATGAAAGCAACACTGGTCCTCTTACTAGAACACCGCAAACTTGGTTTGCTTTCTTGAGCTCCTTACCACAAACAAGGCTCTGACATCATGTCAAGATTTTCGGAGAGAAGGAAGGAGTCTCACTTGTAGCTTTCTTGCTTGCACAATGGGGGAACACACACATAGATGGAGGCTGAAAACAGTTTTCCTCTTCTTAGTTGTGTAAGCCAAAAGAACGCAAGTACATAGAAATAGAAGAACCCTATATAGGGGTCTCAAACCAAACTCAACTAACTAAGGTGGCATACTAACTAGTAGGAGAAATAGCCTGTGGGAAGAGTATTTGGCACTACTACACTTGCACATAGAACAAACATTGATGCTTGTTTGGTCATGTGAATCCCCAATGTACTGGGATATGTCTATGGTGGTTTAATAATATTTTTACACTAAGAATACCTTGGTTATTGCACAATTTATGCTGCTAGGCATAATATGTTGCTTGCTTGTCATAAATTGTGGGAAAGTCTAGTGAATGTGAGCATCAGTTCTATGCATCTATTGATGCTTGTGTGGACATAGCTTGTTGATGGAATGTTTTGCCACTATCATAGAATGTTTGAATTGATTTAATCTTGGTTTATGCTCAGTTGACTGTGTTTTTTCATTGATGGAATATCGTTTAGCAAGCAGATTGTCAAGAAACTGTACTTGAACTGCCCGAAACTATTCCTAGACTGTAGGGAGTCAAGCATTGACAGGTTGCATAAATCATTGAATACTTTCAGATGAAAATATGGAAAATGCTATAGGTACCAATAATATCACTCAAATCGTGGGAGAAAAAATAGACAATAAAAACTTTGCTCTATGGAAGTTTAGGATGCAAAATTTATTGACTGTAATTTATGTACAAGAGCTGAAGCAAAACCTGAACTGCCTTATCGGAATCTGACTCATGCTGACTGGAATGAATTACTTGCATTGTTGCTACATGAGGAAGTCAAACTTGGTCTCAATACAAGTTCAAGTGCTTCTCAGATCAACAAAGAAATTGTCTTTCACTCTAGTCAGTGAGCTAGAGGTGGTAGAGCTTGTGGAGCTTTTGGAGGTTGTGGACACATTTGGAATACGTATGGATAGCAACAACACAATGCATGGAAAAGCTAGAATACACAAGGACGATGAGGATCTAGATCCTTTAGAGGTAGGGGGAGATCAACTAGAGGTAAAGGTGGCTCTTGGTAATCGCATGAGCACTCTAACATGGATAAAGACTGCCATTATTATGGAAGATATGGGCACATAGCAAAGGACTATCATAAACAACAAGTAGATATGAAGGCTAAAGGCAAACAACATGGAAATTATCCAATGGTACATAGGATGATAAGGGACATAGGTTGTTTGCTATGCATCATGTTCCTAAGAATACAATTAAGCAAGGCAAGGATGAAAAATTGTATATAGACTCAATAACATCCAATCATATGACTCCACATGGTGAGTGGTTTGATGAGATGGGAATAGGTTTCCATGGACATGTATGCATTGGTGATGACACACAACATGATATTCAACATACATGTGTGGTTTTGTTAATCATGCCTAATGGTAGAAAGAAGAATCCTCATGATGTACTACATGTGCCTTCTATTACTAAGAATTTATTGTTGGTTGGAAAGATGGCAAAACGAAATCTGCAGGTTAGATTCAATAGAGATGGTTGCTTTATTGAGGAATATGGAAATGGCTCCAAATTGATTGCTAAAGGCAAGAGAGATGGTAGAATGCTCACTTTGGATGCATCTATCCCTGAATTGAAAGCAACCATGTTTGCCCATGATAATGGAGTAGTTAGAGATGTAGAAATCTAGCACAAACACATTGATCATGTAGATATTCAAAGGCTAAGGAATATGTAGCAAAAAGAGATTGTACTTGGCTTGCCAAAGTTCAAGTATATTGATCTTGGACATGTCTACTCTGCTTATCAGTTTGGGAAATAAGCAAGGTTTCCATTCATGAGACATGTTAGAAATAGTTTGAGAGATTTGCAATTGATACATTTGGATGTATGGAGTCCTACCCATAACACATCTTTTGGTGGTGAGAGGTATTATGTGTCATTTATAGATGATTTCGGTAGGTATACATGGCTATATATCTTGAAGCGTAAGGATGATATTCTTGACATATTCAAGGATTTTAAGACACATGCTTGTCAAGAATCGCATGGTGGGGGAACTTGCTCAAGATGCTGTGCCGAACACACACAGAATGCACAACGAGAAGCTCACTAAAGACACAAGAAAAGAGATGGATGCCAAAACATTTTCTTGCTGGTTTCTTCTTCTTCTTCCACACACTTTATAATGTACACAAAGTATAGATAGGATACAACATAAAGGAAAGTGGCCTACTAAGTCAAACAATGCATAACCGACTACACTAGTCAACTGGCACTATAACTATGCCAGCTGTAAATAGGTGTAACAACCTAAATATAATAAGTCATAAGTCAGTGGCCATGTGAGAGTCATAATGACCACCGACGTGCTAAGTGTAGATGTGTGGACCCATCTAACCAGGCGGTCCATCATTAATGTCCGCACGTGTTGAGCTTGTCATCTCAACACTCCCCCTCAAGCTCAACTGCATCTCTGCAACTCCAAGTAAGCTTCAAAACTTTTGAAGCTTCTCTGTACCCAATGCCTTCATGAAGATGTCAGCTATCTGATTATGTGTGCTGACATACACCAAGTCAATCTCACCTGCTAGTACCTTCTCTCTCACAAAGTGATAGTGTACCTCAATATGTTTTGTCCTGGCATGGAACATAGGGTTCCTAGCCAAATGTATACCACTCATGTTGTAACAATAAATGAAAATTGGACCTTCCACCTACACATCTAAATCAGCCAATAACTTTTGTAGCCATACTACCTCACATGCTACAATAGCAACAACACCTCTATACTCAGTCTCTGTACTCGAAAAAGCAACTGTAGATTGCTTTTTGTTGCTCCAAGTAACTGCTGCACTACCAAGAGAGAACATGTATCTGCTGGTAGATCTTCTATTAGACATATTACAAGCCCAATCTACATCTGTGTATCCAAACACCTGTACATTTGTACCTGCCTCATAGAAAAATCCATAATGTAATGTGATATCTCAATATGCATCTGACTGCATCCAAATGTGGCTTTCTAGGTACTTGCATAAACTGACTCACAAGACCAACAGCGTAGCTCAAGTCTGGCCTTGTAATGGTCATGTAGATCAAACTCCCCACTATCCTCCTCAACATAGTAGGGTCTTCTATCTCATCCCCAACATCAGCACTCAACTTTACATTCAGCTCCAATGGGATTGAAAGTGGTTTGCATGATGTCATACCATACTTGGACAACATATCCAAGCCATACTGTCTTTGGGATAGCCATACACCATCATCACATATGATCACCTCAATGCCAAGGAAGTATCTTAGCTCACCTAAATCCTTCATCTCAAACTTCTTCTTCAAAAAGTCCTTGACATCAGCAATCCCTCTATCACTATCACTTGTGATAATCAAGTCATCCACATAGATGACTATGATGACCAAACCTGCATCTCCCTTTCTCACATAAAGTGAGTGATCAACATCAGAAACATAAAAGCTAATATTGACAAGATACTCTCTGATCTTGTTACACCATGCTCTAGGTGCTTGCTTGAGCCCATAGAGCACCTTCTTCAACCTGCACACATACATGGGATGCTCTAAATCTTCATAACTTGCTAGCTAATCCATATACATTTCTTCTTGCAAATCACCATGCAAGAAGGCATTCTTCACATCCATTTGCTGCAACCTCCAACCTTTGGTTGCTGCCAAACCATCCTAGCAATTGGACTGAAGGTTTCTTCATAATCTATGCCATATGTCTGGGCATAGCCTTTTGCAACCAGCCTAGCTTTGTACCTACTAATAGAACCATTTGCATTGTGCTTAATCTTATAAACCCACTTACATCCAATAGCTTTCTTGCCCTTCGGTAATGATACTAGATCCCAAGTCTTATTGGCCTCTAATGCAGCCATCTCCTCATCCATTGCTGCATCCCAATGAGTATGACCAACAGCCTCCTCAAAACATGTGGGCTCAACATCCTCAATCACTTTCACCATATAATCATAATGGTGAGTTGCATAACCTTCAAAACCAAATTTGTTAACAGGGTATCTCACCCTGCTAGACCTGCGTACCACTGGATCCCTCAATGGAGTCTTTGCATTTTCCTTTAGCATACATAGCAGCATTCATAGTAAGAAATCCAACATCTAGAATAAACATACGTCCAACTCTACTTTCCTTTGCAACCAACCTGCACTTGTCATTGAAGTCTTCTACAAAGCAGCCCTTTGCATGAAATCTGACTTGCAGCCCTTGCTCTACCATTTGATCGATTGACACCAAGTTCTTTGTAATAGATGGCACATGTAATACATCTGAAAGACTCTTTGCATACCATCATGCAAGGACAAGGGAAATTTTCTAATGTGTGAAATTGGGTGGCATGAATCATCACCTGGTTGCACATAACCTGTATTTTACAAATCGTGCATCTCTCCAAACCATTCTGCATGGCGGATGCACCTAAATCAACATACCAAACATAATCATGTGTTCCCTTTCTTGTAACAACATTCAACATATGCTGCATAACAAACAGACGTTCATTTTTGTCTTCATTCTGTCATGAAGACGATGCATAGTTACCTTGCTGCAACTTACCGCTATGAATATCATCTTTCTTAGCATAACATTGGGCTGCAATATGACCTGTTTTGCCACAGTAGTGACACACAATACCAGAGTTGTTAGAACCTCTGTTCTTTAATCCACCTCTTCCTCTAAAGCTCCCCCTGCCTCTAAAGTTACCATGATCTCCTGAAACCTGCATATCGCCAAATTACTGATTCAATCTATTTTACTTGTTGTCACTACCATGTCCTGTACCATGGCCTCTTGAAGAGGATCTACCACATCCCCTTCCTGAACTTTAGTAAAATGCTTGGACATGTTCACCATTTCTTTCAGACGAATCACCTTGCATATTGATCTCTTCAGTAATCATGAGAGAGATCAGCTCATCAAAATCTAGAAATGGCTTCCGTACATATACTGAAGTAACAAATGATTTCCATGCTTTCTCATTGTTAAGGCCACTCAGAGTGGATGAAACCAAATCATCATCATCAGTCATTGCATCAATCGCTGCTAAAGCATCTGCAATGCTCCTCACCTTCAACACATACTCATTGACAGACATTTTCCCTTTCTTCAAGGCATTCAACTCTTGCTTGAGTTGAATCTTTCGTGCCTTTGTGTTCACTGAAAACATACTCTCAAAAATCGTCCAAGCTGCATGTGAAGTTTCTGCATTCCCAATATGTCCTAGCGTAGTATTATCAATTACTGCAGATAGCCAGTACATCACCTTTTTGTCTTTCGCATTCCACTCTTTCCATGCTTTTAACTCATTTGGAATCGGAGGGATACCTAGCTCTAGCTCCTTTTCTTTACCTGAGACAAACTCATAAAGGCCCTTTCCAATGAGGAAGTTTGTCACATGGAACTTCCAAGAAGGGTAGTTGTTCTTGTCGATCTTCTCAATAATGGGATTTCCATTGTTCTCTACCATTATCACAAACAAGGATATAGCACAGCAAGCTAGTCTTCTGCAATCTTCCACAACACATGCATAGTAATACACCAAGCAACCTTTTTCACTGATTGCTCAACAGTACATGTAATCTACAACCTGTTTACAGATAAACCTTATGTTTGCTTCTTGTAAACACCTCAAAAATTACAGATTCACAATCTGTAACCTGTGCACCCACTTTCGGTCAATACAACCGAAATCATAGTATACCCTGAAACTGCTGTCCGCAAGCTTGTAGCTCTAAAACGGGGCCTGAAACAGCCTCAGATGCCCAAAATAATGGTGGAAAAGTCTGCAGAATATGCAATGCTTTTGCTTGACCCTGCTTCCGGTGCCTCCACAGGCACTATCTAAGAGAGAGAGTGGAAGGATGGGAGAGCTTCTTACACGTGGCTTGCTTGCTTGAACCTTGCTTCTTCTCCTTCACTTCAACCTTCGAAATCAGCCTCTCTTAGTAGCGCGGCTCCGATACCATGTTAAGAATCACGTGGTGGGGGGACTTGCTCAAGATGTTGCGTCGAACACACACAGAATGCACAAGGAGAAGCTCACTCAAGAGACAAGAAGAGAGATGGATGCCAAAACGTTTTCTTGTTGGTTTCTTCTTCTTCTTCCACACACTTTACAATGTACACAAAGTATAGATAAGATACAACATAAAGGAAAGTGGCCTACTAAGTCAAACAATGCATAACCGACTAGACTAGTTGACTAATGCTATAACTATGCTAGCTGTAAATAGGTGTAACAACCTGAATATAATAAGTAATGAATCAGTGGCCATGTGAGAGTCATAATGAGCATCGACATGCTAAGTGTAGACGTGTGGACCCATCTAACCAGGCAGTCCATCATTAATGTCCGCATGTGTTGAGCTTATCATCTCAACAATGTTGAAAATGAGTTTTGATGTTATATCTCATGTCTGAGATTTGATGGAGGTGGAGAATATGTCTCTAGAGAGTTTAATAGATACTTGGAAAAATATGACATAAAAAGGCAGCTCACATGCAATTACACACCACAACAGAATGGTGTGGTAGAGAGGAAGAATCATATGTAGGATGCATGGAACTTGTCTTCCTTAGGTTGTGACCAATGATGAGCGTGAGAGGATGTCCTAAGCTATAGGTTAGTCATTGGGTCCTAAGGGGAAATTATAGTGAGGAATGGTACATCCTAGAACGTAAAATATTGGTACCTTGAGAGGATTTTGTGCTCATTTGTGTTATATGTATAGCAGTGCATCAAAGGGCCAATCCCTACGATGTAGGAGAGCTGCAGTGGGGTCGCGGTGTTTCTACCGTGAGGTTGCCTCCATATGTGTGTGATCGTGGCATTGCCAATGTGTAAGGGTTCTCCCTTTGAGGAGTTTTAGGGAAATGTTGGACTATAAACTATAAACGCATAGATTAAGCTTTAGGGCAGTTTGTCCTTCAGCATTAGATTGACGCTCCTAGTCCGCGAGGCCGTGAGGGTGTTTGTGTGTCATGAGCATGAGGTCCGGCTAGTGCTATAGCCAGTGCCGGCCCATTTCGGGTCCCATCATTTATGCATCTCATGGAGCTACTTGGAGTACAACAATTAGCTTGACCTTGAGGGGGAGTGTTGAGAATCAAGCTCGTGATCACTATCATCGATATGAAAACCCATCTTATCTAGACAACTATAGTCTTAGCTATCACTCTCCATGTGTGTTGCAATAATTGAGATAGTTAGACTCAACCATAGTTATTGGTACGGTTAGTTCGTGACCTAGTGTGTTTTCAGTGTTATGTGTGACTAGGCTTTACTAGGCATTATGCAGTAATGAGAAGTAGAGAACAAGAGAGTACATTACTCTATGTTACAGCTCCATAATGCATTGTGGAAGTACATGGTAGTTTTCTAAGAGCATTTGTGACTTACAAGAGTGTCAACAGCCTTGGTTTCTGCACAAGACAAGATGCCTGTTACGATGCGAAAGCGATCTATAAGTAAGTGTATTAATTTTTATAGAAAATGAAAATGAAATGAAAATTTGTTTTATATGAAGGAAAAGGAAGGTTGACACTTAATTTTTAACATTAAAAAAAACTATTTTTTGAATTTTCTATGAAATAAAAAATTAAAAATAAGAAAAAATATTTTAAATGTAAAAAATAAAAAAACTATATTAGTACTATAAATAACATAAATATTCATAAAATATTTAAAAATTCAGTATACAACTTCAAAATTCACAAAAGATAAGTTTTTAATGTGTAAAACAAGCATTTCAATAACATGGGAATGGCCTTGGTGCCATTCGTTGTAATCTAAATAAACTGCCAAGTCATAAATTTGATCATTCTTGTTGAAAATTAATGAGCTTTTATGCATATAATGAGCAATTCATTCTTATGCTCTTTATATGTCTAAAGATAGCTTGAGTTAGAAAGACTTGATGCCTTGGGTTTGTGAAACAACATGGCAACATATAGATAAAATGCATGGAAAAAAATGGAAAGAATGTTTGCTACACTTGAACTTGGTTTTTCTCATTAAAGGTGCTTGAGCACACTTCATTCACATCATGCATTCAAGCATTCTTTTGCACACAAAGTCACATGGCAATTGTCTTTCCTTGACTGAGCATATGAAGTACATCCAAGCTATTTAGGTTCGAGGGTCATAAGGGATTGAGGTGAGGCATAGTAGAATAAGTACAATGATTTGTGGAACAAAACAAGGACCAATAGTCCAATCCCTAATTGATGTAGTACGCTCATTATAGAGGCCATGACAGTTAGCCAAGGAGAAGCCTACATTATGTATATATAGTGTACTAGACACGTATATGTTGGGAACTCTAGTTTGGAGTTTGGGATAGAAAGTTAGGTCATGGACTATAAATGCAATATTTTTGCATCAAGAGAGGTTTTCTATCTTATCATCAGCCACTCATGGTTGTAAAGCCATGGGGGTTGGTTGTGTGCTGATAGTGAGCTTCGAGAGTGAGAGAGCTGCTATCAACCCCATTTTATATTCTCAACAAGTGGTGCATTTGTTGAGAGTCCACTAGGATTACCAATAAGGGCCTAAAACTTAGTTCTAGATTCATTCAAAAGCAAAGAGAGAACTTATTAGGCGAGAATATGAAAGAAGTCTAGAAATCTCTCGTATCAAATGAGATGAGCATAAAGAGTGATTAAAGAGACATACAGAGATCTTTCATAAGTACTTACATCATCATTCTAGTCCCATGTCTCTTAAGAGTCCCATATTCCTTAAAGTCAAGGGCCTTACACCCATGTCTCTTAAGAGTCCCATATTCCACCACTCCCAATGTGCATAAAAGTGGAAGTTTTCCCCTAACACTAGTATCTAGGTAGTTCACCTCTCAAAGGACTAGTTGTAGTGGTGGTTTGACTCCACCTAGTGATGTAGTCATTTCAAAGTCTATCCTTATATCTCTATGATGATGTTGCAACATCCACCTTTGATGCCTGCTCAAGCTGTCCAAATTTTGGTAGGTATAGCAACCCTTCTCATTTTAGCATACCCATTGCCCATATTCAATGGAGATCCAAATGAGGATGTAGAGTTACATATAAAGGATTTCTAGAAGTTAATGTTCAACTACCAAGTAAACAAGCAAGCTCACAACATGATGTTCTTTAGCATGACCCTAAAGGGGAATGCAACCTAGTGATATTACTACCTTGTGCCTAATTCAATCACCAATATACAAGGGTTTTACACCCTCTTTCATAGGGAAATTTCCCTTGAAAAATGTAGGCAATATTGGTTGCATGTCCTTAATGAGACTCATTAGGAGTTCAATGAGAGTATCAAAGTGCACGCTCAAAAGTTATATGAGGTTTTTTGACACTTGGATGCAACCATTCCATTGCCTCCTGCTACTAAATTGCAATTCTTCTTGAGAGGGTTGGACTTTAAATCCAACTCCACTTAACGTTATGCTTAATGATCCTAACATTGCCATAACTGCAACAGAGAGGGTGGATTCTAGAATCCAAGTGGCCTATGCAACAAGAGGATAAGCTCACTCAATTATTGGGATGGTGCTAAATATGGTCTTAATACGTTACATATCACTACTGTCATTACCCAGTAATGCTATGGGTCAAAGTCAAGAGGCCCCACATCAAGATTGATTCAATTACCCATGCCTACACAAGGCCAAACTAGTCAAGACCTACAACATCTTTAGGTCAAAGTCAAGAGGTCCTATATCAAGGGTTGCTTCAATTACACATTCCTACAAGGATAAAATGCGGCCTACTATAGCCAGGGCCTACAACATCTATGACTAGTTAGTAGGCCCCTATTTTTGCAAACCAAGGGCCTGTCTATACAAGTAGCATCCCTTTGAAAATTGTAAAACCTAGTGTGGGGGTGACTCTTAAGGCCGATGGTTATGTGATTTCTCTACATCCAATATCGTAGAGGAAGTTAGAGGCATGATAAAACATTATATTGATATGATCATATAACAATATCAATAGATAGCAGTGGATGTCAATTTCTTAAAGCATTGACAAAATCTCTTGAGAACTGGAAAGCCTGATGATGCAGGTCCATTAAAATTTAGCTAAAAATGTTGTTGTGGTCAGTACCTCCTATGGAATTGTCCTCATGTGAAGTGTAACATATGAGGAAAATCAAGTGGCCAATACATGCTAGAGTAGGATGAGTTTACTCCAGTCACAATAATATGGGTTAATGAGTCATCATGCAAATGATGGGAATACTCAAGGGGAGGGTCCTAAGAAGATTTTGCGAAGGGAAAATCCACCCTAGAGGAAATGCCCAATGGGATTAGCTTGGTAGAGATGCTACCAAATTAGTGAGAATTTAACCTCTAATAATGTTAGAGTGGTTACTAGGGGTCCAAAAATGAGAGAGGATCATAAGGATGACCCTAGCATGAGTAAAGCTAACCCCAAGCCTAGTGTGGTTGAAAAGAAGGTTGCAGAGGCCAACACATAAGCGGATCCTCTTAAACATGATGGTGCCTTAGAGGAGCCTATGGTTAAAAGTAAATGCAAATCAAAAGTGAAGGAGGTTGCCAAGGCAATCAGGAAACCAAAATAGAGGAAGATGTGGAAAGAGAAGAAAGCAATAGCAAACTTTCGAGAGTTTGATTTAGTGAATGCTCTATGTGAAGTCAAGCTAGATATGAATTTGTTACAATTAATTTGGTTGTCACCAAATGTTCATAAGGAGCTCAAGAAAATCTTGCAAAGGCTTTATTTTATAAAGCCTATTGGTGTCAATCAAGTGGGTAGTAAATGGTAAGAGCATGTGGAGAAACATTGCCCTAGTGTGAAAGCCTATGTCTAGGGCATTTGATTGAAAGCACAATGGTAGACCCTAGGCTCATATGTAAATATTATAAGGATGGATCTATTGGAGAGGCTAGGTCTACTTATTCAAAGGCAGGTCACAACTATTGTAAAAATGGTTGATAACAATATAAGATAGCAAAAAAGGAATGTTATCTCAAGCACAAATGATAGCAACTCATATCAAGTGCATTCTTGACTTCCATGATATCCGATTCACTAGAAGGACAAACTATTAGTTTTTACTTGGATGGCCTTAGATCTTACACTTTCATTGATTGGTAGATATCCCACTCAATTGGTTAATTTTTGGGTGGGGGTTAAAAAGGACGATTTTGGGTGCTTACCTATTCCTTTCACAGATCAACAGTTGGACACAGTGGGGCTAGACATGAGCTCTATTCCCTATTGGATGTACTTAGTGGATACAACCAAATCCAAATCGTAGAAGAAGATCAATCCAAAACAACCTTCACAATAGAATGTGGAACCTATGCTTACAGAGTGATGCTGTTTGGGCTCTGTAATGCTCCTCCTACCTTTCAAAGAGTGATGATGGTCACATTCCAAAATCACCTACATGATTTCATTGAGGTATATTGTATGTCTTTTGTGTCTATAGTCTAGCCCGTGAGCATTGGGGACACTTGGAGTAGTGCTTTGACAGATGTTGAGAGTATGGGATCTCTCTCAACCCCAACAAATGTGTCTTTGGCGTCTCTTCATCAAGAGTTGTTCTAGGCCACATTGTCTCTACACAAGGGATAACAATAGTCCCTATCAAGATGGAGAAGATTGCAGCTTTAAGAATGCCAACTAACCTCAAATAGTTGAGGGGATTCCTCAGTCATGTGGGCATTACACACAGTTCATTGCACACTTTGCAACAAACACAACTCCCTTGCATAAGGTCCCAGGGAAAGATGCAGAGTTTACATGGAGACTATTGATTGTGACAAAGTGTTCAACACTCTAAAGCAGTGTTTGATTGAAGCACCCAGCTCCTTGCAACCTCCTGATTGGATGATGGACTTCCATGTGCACACTGATGCATCAATTGAAGGGTTAGGTGTGTGCGGTCTTATGTCAAAAAGGCTCCTCGAAGTTAGATCAACCTATCCACTACATAAGCCGAAAAGTAATTGATCAAGAAAGTAACTACACAATGATGGAGTTAAAATGCCTCGCAATGGTGTTTGCCTTGGAGAAATTGTGACACTACCTGCTGTTGACACATTTCAAATTTTATGTGGACCATGAAGCACTATCCTTCCTGGTGAATAAGGCATATGTGAAAGGCCAAATGATGAGGTAGCTTTTTCTATTCCAAGAGTTTCATTTTGAAGTGGGTACCAAACCTAGTCACTCCCATGTCCTAGTTGATCATCCGTTGTGAATCCCTCAGACCGGCAAAGAGGAGCATGATGACATAGACCTCCCTGGTGCTTTCTTGTTTCTAGTTGAAATTGTAACCCCATGGTATATAGATATAGCCAACCTCTTGGCCACTCAATAGTATCCTCCTAGCATCTCCAACCATTAGAAGAAGAAGCTTCTATTGGAATCATCCCCCTATACCCTATTAGGTGGCGCTCTATACAAGAGAAGCAAACATGAAGTGTTACAAATATGTATTATAGAGATGAGATTGGGATAGTTCTAAAAGCATGCCATGACGAGCCCTATGAAGGATACTTTGCAAGAGGAGCAACCACTAGAAAGGCTTTGCTTGTAGGATATTGGTGGCCTACACTACACAGAGATGCCTACGACTACTACAAATGTTGTGATGCTTGTCAGCAAGATGGAAAAGCCTACCAAAACTAGTGTTATGCCACTATAGCCCATGCTTCCCATAAAGCCCTTTGAGAAGTGGGGCATCGACTTCATTGACCCCATCAATCCTCCAACCAGAAGGAAGTATAACAGATACATTTTGGTTTGTATAAACATGTGAGGAAGTGGTGTGAAGCCAAAGCTCTCAAACAAGATGATGGTAACGGTGTGGCCTTGTTTATCATTACTCACTTTGGCAGTCCTTTAGAGCTAGGTAAGTGATAGAGGTACTCAATTTCTCAATAAGATTATGGAAGAACTGACAAAGCTTTACAAGATATGCCATCTCAAGTCCACACCTACTGTGCCAAAGAGCCAACAACCAAGTCGAAGTTACCATTTGCATCCTCTATTCAATTCTGACAAAAATGATACTTGCACATTGTCGTGATTGGGACAGTCGACTTATAGAGGCCCTCTAGGCATACATAATCTCTTGTGTAAGGCTGTTACATGACAAGCACCTTTCCAGTTGGTATACGTCACAAAATCCGTCTTCCTTGTTGAGTTAGAGCTACCCTCTTTGCGCATGGCTATCACCAAGCACTTGTGAGATAATGAGTCACTAAAATGCCATCTTTTACACTTGGAATGGTTGGATGAAATATGCCAAATGGCCTTATAGTGTATGGAAGCCACACAAGCTCAACGAAAGGCTTACCGTGGCAGCTTCATCAAGTATAAGAAATTCAAGGAAGGTGACCTAGTCCTCACCTATGATTCGAGATTTGGCAAGTTCCCCCAACGATGATATCCCTACAAGGTACTTGCTGTCAACCCTAACAGATCAAGGCTCATTGGCCTTCTTTCTTGTAGTTATGCCAGATGGGTTGGGACGTATAGATGTACCATTAATTGTGCACGCTAGCATACTTCCTCTGTATTATTTTTTCTTGTTCATCTCTAAAACGGGCGTGAGATATGGGTTGTGTTCCACTCCTTTCCGAGTGATGTGAGTTATGGGACGAGCAATTAATCGATCATTCCAATGTGAGTTATTGTCAAGATTAAGTGTTGTATTCTTTGCAATCGACGGCTTCCCGGGTCTTCATTAATGATGCTACCTCCTTGGGTGCTACTGCTTGGTGCCTGCCATGTTGGAAGAGTGTTGTGGTGGTAAGCCTTGGTACCTCTTGTGGATGACTTCGACTCCCCAACGCGTGTTGACGATAGTCTCCACCATCAACCAACTAAATGGGTCAAGTATTTCTAACCCTACCTCTTGCATTCATTTATGTGCATGTCATGTCTTAAGTGTAGGGACATATGGGTATGGATCATGGTCAAAGTGTTAGGCCCCTGTTGATTAGTCAAACTGATCTGGATGTTTTAAGTGTGGGGATACATCTTTACGTGTCTTGTTGGTATAAATTCATGAACACCCTGCTAATTGATCCTTACATGATATCATGTTTTCTTTATGCCTTGTTGAGGTCGCTTCCTCACCCACCTGGCCTATTTTTCCCCGTTTCCACAGTCTTGTCTTGCCTTTTCAATTGTTTTATCATTTGGTTTATCCTACATGTGAATGCTCCTTACGTCTATCAAAATTACAATATGCCACTATAGTCCTGTTTGTCCCTTTGAATTGGCCATTTTTCTTCTTATGACCCTTTGTTCCGATCAACGGCTCATTAGCTATTAATTTTTGAAGAATTTTACACAAATCAGATGTGTTTCCATACAAACGTATCTTTTTCATGCTGGATCTATAGTTTGATGTGATAGCCCTATTCTTCCCTCTTTCTTGGACACTTTTCCTTTTAATAGCCCATCTTTTCAATGTACAAATAGGCCGTTATTTATTTTTACGTAATTTTTGCTATTTTTCCATGTGAACATGCCTTTTTCTCATCAAAATGGCATCCTGCTGAGATAGCCTCGTGCTATTAATCCCCCTAGACATTTTTCCTTTTTTCTCTTCCCTTTCGACCTATGTATTTTTGCCCCTTTTTCTATGTAAATATGCCCTTCTTCCATGGGAATCGCATGCTGACCTAACAACTCTATCCAACACCATTCCTCGGATATTTTTACTTTTTGTTAACCCTTGTTTCACTTGGTAGATTGCCTCAAATTAATATTTTTTCAAATATTCGTGTACGTTTTTATCATTTTTTCATGTGAAGCAGCCCATTTGTCCTCAAAACCATGTTTCAACTTGATACTCCTATCTAGCTCGTTAATTTCAACATATTTTCTTCTCGCTACATTCCAATTTTACTTTTTGTTTTTTTGTGTTATTCATTTTTAATTATGTTTTTGGGTTTTATTTTTTAATTTTTTCCATGTGAATGTGCCCTATTCATATCAAAAGTGTGTTCTGACTTGATAGGCCTGTGTGGCACCTTTGCTCGGATATTTTTTCTTTTTCTCGCACTTTGTGCTAGTTGATGGATTTTGTGTTATTAAGTTTTTAGTGTATTTTCATCTACATTTTTGCCATTTTTCCACGTGAGTGTTGGTTTTCGCCTTGTCCTACGTATAAGGGCATCCATCGTGTCACGTCCGGTCATGCCTACTTTCCCTACTCTCATTTGATCTCATCACAGTAAATTTTTTAACCCCCACCCTGTGTTGGTGCATGGGACACACTTATTTTTTAATTATTTCTTTTTAAAAAAATGAAACACAAAACCTTAAAAATTTTAAATTAAAAAACTCCCCCAATCGTTCCCTCTCGTACCCATCCCTTTGTCCTCTCTCTTCTCCTTTCTTCTCTCTCCTCTCTCTCTCTCTCTCTCGCCTTGTCATAGCCTCTGCTCCTCCCTCCTCTCCCGCCTCCTTCTCCTCCCTTTTCTCTCTCCCTTTTCCCCTCCTTCCTCTTTCTCCTCCCTCCTCTCTCTTCATCTCCTACTTCCTCCTTCCTTTCCTCCTGCCCCTCCTCAGCTCTCTCTCTCCCTCTCCCACCACTAACCCTCCTTTCCCTCCTTGCCCCTACTCTACCCTACGTATCCTGCCCTACCCTACTCTCCCTCCCCTCTCGCCGCCTGCCCCCACCAACTCCCGCTCCCACCCTTCCCCATCCCCCCACCTACCCCACCCTACCCTACCCCACCAACCCTCTCATAGCTCACCGCCACCCCCATCAACCCTCCTGCCCCCACCCTTCCCCACCCCCTTGCCTACCCTGCCTTGCCCTACCCTCCCTCCCCTCTCATCGCCTGCCCCCACCAACCCTCCCTACCTGGCCTCCTCTCCCCTTCCCCCCCCCCCCCCCCCCCCAAAAAAAAAAACTCATTTTCCCACCTTAAAAAAAGACAAAAAAAAATTTACCTTCTTCCCCCCACCAAAAATTCTCCCCCACCCCCTAATTTATCCCCCCTTCCAAAATTGGCCCTTCCCCCATCTCTTCTTTCAACTCTCCTACACCGTGTCGTGACATGGGAACTCACGTCTAGGTTCATGTCATGTCTAGGTTCATGTGGATCATGCTGGTCTCATGTGTGGTAATTCTTTCATGGTCATTTGTGAATAGATTTTTTAGTTTGTGCATGTGTGGTGTTTACACCCATGTTCATGTAGGAGGATGCATGTGTGGTCTTCCTTGAGCAGTGGATTTGCTATTGTTCACACGCAGCCTACTGTTCATATGCTGTGTCATCGGTACTTACCTTTTACTCGCATCATTATTCAAAGAAATTATTAACAAAATAAAAGCCAACAAAAACACATAAAATTCATAAAAATTTCAACTTAAATGGAAAAATTACTGAAAATTTACACAAAATATTAAAAATAGTTTAGAAATTGGGACAAATCATTCAAAATGGGAAATTTTGATAAAATTTTCAAGAAAAAAAGAAAAAAGTCAATCAAAATTGATCCCATTCATGAAAATTTCATAAAAATAGCAAAAAAAATCCCAAAACAACTTAAAAATTCCAATACACTTGCTTACATAAATCCCACCCATTTTTCATTTCTTTCTATTGACATGACATCATCATTGAGAAAACAAAAATAAACATAAGCACAAAAATCACACCCCCAATTAAAAAGAAAAGAAAAAAGAGCAAATAAAATAAAATATAAATCAACATATAAAAACCCAATAAAACATAATCCAACTCACATACAATTTACAAAAATAAAATTCTCCAAAATAAACAAATTACCAATACAATCACATTCTTTTAAATTAAAAGAAAATTTCACAAATGAAAATGAAACACAAAAAGAACCTAAACACACTTACCATGAACACCAAAATGCCCTTTTAAAACAACAAAAAAGAAGGAAAAACCATAATTTACAAACTAAACCAGACCCTCTTATTGTTTTGAATGGATTTTTTTTGGATGTGGGAGTCGTATTGTCTCTTTTCCATTGTGCCATTAGATTTTGCACAATACCATATACACATTACCAAGTTCTAGATTCTTTTTCCTGTAGCAAACCAAGGAGAGAGATGGGACAAAGGCTAGGCCTGAAGGGTAGCAACCATGCTCCTTGCTCAATCCATTGTCTTCACACTATTAAGTCAACTGTAGTACAACACACACATACAAAGATCAAGTAACCTAGATCTAACTATGGTTAAGTCAGTATGACTTAACCTTATTCAACTAAGGTAGACAACTGAACCAAAGACTATGAGCTTGACTCTCAACACTCCCCCTCAAGCTCAAGTGGGGTACTTCACTCCAAGTAGCTCTTTGAAATGCACAAACTTACCTTTACCCAATGACTTGGTAAATATATCTGCAACTTGGTCTTCTGTCCTCACATGGACCAAATCAATGTCACATGCAATCACTTTTTCTTTGATAAAGTGATAGTGTGCCTCAATGTGGTTAGTCCTAGCATGATAGACATGATTACTGGCTAGGAGCACACTACTCATGTTGTCACAATAGAGTGTGATAGGCCTGACTTCATGCATGCCCAAATCATCAAGTAGCTTCATGAGCCATGTTGCCTCGCATGCACACTACTCATGTTGTCACAATAGAGTGTGATAGGCCTAACTTAGTGCATGCCCAAATCATCAAGAAGCTTCATGAGCCATGTTGCATCACATGTAGCTAATGCAACACCTCTATACTCTGCCTTAGTACTAGAGAGTGCAACTGTAGGTTGCTTCTTACTACTCTAGCTGACCATACTACTACCAAGGGAAAATGCATACCCATTATTAGATCTCCTACCATAGGCACTTCATGCCCAGTCAGCATCTGTATATCCTGTAAGCTCCAAAATCTTACAATGATCATAGAATAGGACCATAGTCTGATGTAGCCTTCACATATCTCAAGATCCTACTCACTGCATCCAAGTGAGGCTTCATAGGCTTCTGTATGAATTGGCTAATCAGTCCAACTGATTATGAATAGCTAAGATCGGGTCTAGTAATGGTAAGGTAAATCAGGCTACCCACCATTTGTCTATTTTGGGGACTGGTGCCATTCAAACTGCATTTTATTATGTATTTGTGGGTGCTATGTTCTATGTTTTGTGATGTGTGTGGTATATATATTATCCTGTTCACAAGGAGACGATGAAGTTGCTATTGAAGAAGATTGAAGTTGAAGCTGATCTAAGCTGGCTGGAGGTGGAAGTTAAAGATTTTCTGGAGGGATGATTATGTGCTGCAATGCATAACACTCTTATATTCTTTACTCATTTGTTTGGTTCTAGTTTGGCATACTAAGGATTGCTCTATACTTTAAGGTGTTTTCTTTTGTCAATCTATTTGCTACATCAAAGTTCTTTTAAAGGTTGATAGGGTCGAGGTTGGTTTTTGAATGTTGATTGATTGATGATGAAGATAAAGTGTGACGAGCTAGTATTTCGAGCTTCTATTCTCCTTTTTTAAGGTTGCGAGGATGCTCTTGATTAAGTGTGGGGATATATTGAGTGTTGAAATGATAGCATTTTAAGCTCTTTTTTGTTGATTTTTGGATAGTTTTTGGTTGACATGAGGGTGTATTGATTGAATTTGGATGATCTTAAAAGTATTTTGGGATAGTTTGAGTATGTTTGGGAGAGTTATGATGGGTTTTGGTTCAGATTTGATGTTTTGATAGGTTATGTGATGTCTGTTTGGTTTTGTTATGATTTGTTTTGCCTCTAGTTTGATCTATTTTCTTTCAGTTGGTAAGGTTGAGATGGTGAATAACTCTTTTGAGGATTGATTGAGAGTTTGTTGAATGGTTTTGGATGGTTTAAAGTGGTTTTGGTTGGAGTTTTAATCTTGGAAGAGGAAGAATGTAAGCTCAAAATGACTTGAAGAACTAGCTGAAGAAGACTTGAAGTGAAGATTGTAGTGACAGTGACAATAATGAGCTCTTAAGGGACATTGTAGTGGCTCTTGTGACTCTTCATATCAAATATATCTCTTGGGAGGGGTATCCATGACCAAGAGATTATTATTGAGGATTATTGATTATAACTCCATTGTACTATTGAGTGAGGATATGTGTGAGAGAGATCAAATATCGAAGATAGTCATTTCTATGCTAAAAAACATTGTATCTATCGGAGAGATTATGAAGACTATGAAAACATTGAAGATGAATACTATGTGATAAAATTCCATTCAAAGTAAACCATTATTTTGTGTTTTTGTGGTTCTTTGATGGATTTTAACAAGAATATAAAGAATGTGATCTATTTTGTTGAAGACGAAGTCGTGGGAGATTCTTTATATGATGTTGCACGAAGATTTATTGTGCTTGGTGTTCTTTTTCCTGTTGCAATTACATAAAGGATGAAAACAAGCTTGTTGATTAATACAAGATAGATTTTCTTATAGTAAGATCCATGTTTCCCTGGTGTTCTCTTGAGTGCACCAGGCTAAATTTAGCCAAACACGGTGATACTCATCGTCTATTGGTGGAAAGGCAACTTGCAACCTAGTGATCAACTAGAGAAATAGGACCTGCAATGCAAGGATCCCATTTTGCAAATGTACCTTCATGCAACCTTGTGCATGCTTGAGACTTTTGAGGCAATGACTTGTCAAGTGATTTCCTATCATTAGAATAGCTTTGTAGACTCCTTGGCTAATCATGCCTTTATTGATTATGCATTTCTCAAATGTGATGCTAAGGGTCTTCTAAAATTATCTGATGATATCAGCCCAGGGCTACTTTGGGGGACTGCTTGCTAACATATCTTGCTCTGGTTGCCACCGATGGTTAGTATGGGTCATGGAGAGGTAATGAGTAAGGTAGCGATAGATCACCTTAGAATACTTTTGTGGATGCATTGAATTTCTCAATGCCATATTTGTTGGACATCCCTTGCTATTTATGTAGGAGGATTGGCCAACAACTCGATGCATCTAGTGTGGGTCTGAGTGGCCCGCCATCCCTTGGACTAGAATTTGTGCTTTATGTGAGTTTCTATGGGGATCAAGGATTTAGATCAGAATTGTTTTGCTAAGCTCAGTGCTTTCTTATCATATTTCATTAGGCTAAGACCCAACTAAGAGGGTGAATTTATCCCTTTCTTGATGCAAGTACTTTTAACTTGTGGATTGTTAGTTAGTGTTGTTTTGCAGGCTAGTTCATTCATAGTTATGGAAGGTGTTTTGCATGACAATGTGGATATTCTCAATACCAGTGTCTCTATCCCCTTGTTTCTTGTTAGTTACTACTCTATGTTTTGAGAGACATAGGTAGAGATTTTCTATATTGATTTCCATGGATTTGAGGCCATGGCTTGGGTTAGGCTTTGAGTGACCTACTAAGTAGGTTTCCTTAATCACTAGTTTCTTCCTTGAGGATGCTCATAGATTAAGCTTGGGTGTCATTCTTGTCTATTTGATTGTCAATAGTGCCCTGAATTTTCCTTATATGGTAGCCAACCTAGATTGGAGTGTTCTACTAGAAATGCTAGAAGATCCTTGTTGTCTTGTGAGGGCATAGTAGGTTCCTGGGTAGGGTTCAGGGCCAGTGCCCTATCCTCCTTGGGATAAGACCATAAGGTTAGAAGAAATAAAAATAAAAGTCATATATAATCTATGTGTCACCTTGCGAGCTTTTGGTGGGCCCTTGGATTTGAGTTAGACTAGAGGTCGATGCCTTGATCTCCTTGGGGCATTACAATCAAAGAAATGGTCGACAAGCCTATCCCCACCAAGAAAAAAGAACGGGGGAGGGACAGAGGGAATCTACATGATGATGGACTAGTGAAAAAATTCATTAAAAATATATTGAGCTTTATATTTTGATATTTTGTCATTAGTTAAGTGGTAGGGTATTAGACTAGGCCTCTTGATAAGGCTTGTGTGCCCCTTACACAAGGTTTGGTTGTTCCTTAAGTGTCTATCCAACTAGGCTAGGATGTCATTCAGGTCAAATCATGAGTGTTTCAAAAAAGGGATAGTTATTGAGTGTCATTTCCTTGGGGATACCCTCATTTCTTGGTAGTAGTCTTGACCCTTGTATCCATGGTTTGTGGAGCTAAATGTTCAATATTTTCTTTGTTCTATAGTTTTCTCTTTGCTTGTCAAGTGTGTTTTCACATTTTGTATTGTGTTGGTGGTAGGATTTGCTTTTGGATTCAATGAGCTAGATCACCTTGTCCCATGGTCACCAATGAGAGGTAGATTTAGAGGCACAATGTACAGGATTTTATGGCTTTTTAGTGGATCCACAATGTGTTTTGGGTGCAAAATGAAGATTTCAAGCTTAAAATTGGCTCATGGTGTAAAGTATTTAAGGAAAATGGTGCAGAGCCTTTTAAAGCTAAAGATAGAACGAAGCACAAAATCAAGTCTACATGAAATGGAGAAGTGCCCATCCATGTGTTACTCATTATTTTTGCACGTTTGAGGTGCATTTTTGTATCAACAAACCTTAATCCATGTGGAAACACAATGCGGGTAGCCAAGAAGGCCCAAAAATTGGCCAATAGTGAAAGGGGTGAGGATCAATTTTAAGAGACATGAGCCAAAGGAGGAAAATGTATGCACCTTGGAAAGGACAAATCGTGGAGAACAGAGAAAAGAGAGGAAAAAGTGGGCACCATGTTTTCATGCTTTTGCTGATCAATGTATGCAAGATTTACATCATTTGTCATGTGGAATATGAGAAAGGGATCCTACTCTTTGTCCTTTATGCGATGGTCCCAACCTTATATGCTAATTCAAAGCATTATAGATTTTCGAATTTTAGTCTCTCTCTCCATGAAAAAATTATCTTTCTCTCTCCTCCTCTACATATAAAGTGCTTGTTCTTATGAAAGAGGGGGAAGGGGAGTGCAAGTGTGAGAGGTGAATGGGATGTAATAAATAATAATCATGATGCATTGGTAAAGCATGTGCGATTTTTTCAAGAGCATTAGCATCTTGCAAGCACATCAACGGCCTTGGTTTTTGCATGCAATTCATGAGTTACGTTGTGGAAGCATCCTATAAGTAAGAGTGTTACTTTTCATAGCAAATGATGGTGAAATAAAAAACTATTTTGGAGGAAGGAAAAGGAAACTAACACTTAATTTTTAGCACTTCAATTTTTGTTTGTTTGTTGTTTTTTAATTTTCTACAAAATAAATAGGTGAAAAAAAGGAAAAAGTAGAGAAAAAATGGTTAAAATGAAATAGTACTAGTAATATCATATATTTTTAGAAAACTTTAAAATTCACAAAAACTAAGGTTTTTATGTGCAAAAGAGGTGTTTTGTAGCAACGGGGTGGCCTTGGTACTATTCGTTCGTAATCTAAATGAACTAATGAGTCACAAACATGATCATTCTTGTTGAAAACTAATGATTTTTTATGCATATCGTGATGAGAAAGTCATTGTTGTGCTATTTGTATGCCCAAAAGTAGCATGATTTAGGAGGACTCTATGCCTTGGGTTTGTGGAATAACACTACAATTGTATAGATAAAACACATAGACAAAAAATGAAAAGAATGTTTGCTACACTTGCACCTGGTTTTCCTCATTAAAGATGCTTGAGCACACTTCACTCACATCATGCACTCAAGCATTCTTTTGCACACACCATCACATGATGGCAATTGTCTTTCCTTGATGATGAAGTGTGCAAGGTACATCCTATTTAGATTTGACAGTCATAAATGATTTAAGTTGAGACAAAGTGGAGTAAGTGCAATGATTTGTGAAACAAGATGAGGACTAGTGGGCCAACCCCTAACCAATGCAATAGGTTTGTTATTACTAGAGACCACAACACTCAATCGAGGAGTAGCCTATGTTATGTATATGCAGTGTACTAGACACCTTTATGTTGGGCACTCCAGCTTGGAGTTCAAGATAGGCAATTTAATAGTGGACTACAAACATAGTGTTTTAGTGTTAAGAGAGGTCTTCTAGCTTATCATTGATCAGTCATGGCCATAGGGCCAAGGGGGTTGGTTGTGTGAGCTCTAATAGTGAGCCTAGAGAGAATGGGAGAGTCGTTGTCATGGGCCCACTTTAGGTCCCAAAAGTGGTGGTGAAGAAATGAGAGTAAGGTTGGAGAGAATGCAAAAGAGGTGGTGGAGACAAGAAAAGTGGTGCTCTAGGTAAGGGAGGTGGGGTATCGATGGTGCATGAGGTTGCAATGATGGCCTCCCCTAGTGGCTAATGGCACAATGTTGAAGACTATGTGGGGGTGCAATGTCATATACTACTAACTAGCATCACAATGTTGAAAGCTGGGTGTGGCAATCCCTCTATGTGCAATAGCATGGGGGTGGGGTGCTACAACATGGGGCATAGCATAAGACACACTAATTGTGACTCCATGCGGCTCAAGTGTCTCCAGTCTTCAAGCAACTCTCAAGCAACTCATGATGGCTCTAGGCATCTCATGGTGGCTCCAAAAGGATCCCAAGCACTATAATGGACTCCTATGGTGAGATTGGTGATGGATTGGGTGGCGACACAACACTCTCAATAGAGCATAGTTCAAGGTGGCATAGAAGGCAAATAACATAGTGCTTCTAGGTGGCAAGCTCCAAGGCAGTGATATAGTGGGGTTGGGAGGCCAAGCGCCAGGTGTGGTGGTGGTGATGGTGGAACCCTTTCTATCTAGATGGTTGATGTCACGCAAGGTAGAAGCAATGATGATGATGATGGAGAAGAAGATAACATTGATGATGAAGAAGAAGAAGGTGCATGCACCTTCTAAAAGTAGCAATGCTTCCTGTGTTTTTTTTAAAATATAAGGTAGAAGAGTAGCAATCCCCCTTTCCTCCACAAAGCTCCTTTTTTCCTCAAGTGCAAGAGTGTCTTATCCTCATCTTCTTCTCTTCTCTCACAAGAAGGCACCGTTATGTACACATGTGGGGTCAAGTGTTGCACCCTCATCATGATCTTTAATATATTATCTTCACCCTCTCTAAGTGTGATAAGAAAGTGTCTCTCCTTGTTCCTTTGTTTTGGTGCTCTTGTGGATCAACTCTAATCAATTTTTAAACTTTTTTTCCTATGTGCAATCATAACTCAACTTTCTTAATATTTCTACTTGGATTAATATGTTCTAACACAATGAATTGTAACAAACATATTCCATTTAATATCAAGTTTTTCTTTTAATCAACAAGAATTAAAAAGAAAACTAACTATTTGCATGTGTTTCACAGTTAGTATGTGTGCACCTCTCCTATTTTTCTATGCAAACCATGCAAGCTTGTGGCCCCTATTGGCAACCCAAATAGCATTCATAGAATGGTGGCTAAAATAGGCCATCAATGTTGACGAGAGTAGTGCAATAATAGAAGGTGGAAGATTATCCACATTTAATGATACATGAACTTCATGACACCATAGGCACTAGAAGTTATAAAAGGATCTGAGAAGAAGTGTTGTGTTCTCCTCTCCTTTCATTGTCACTTCCCCTTCATCCCTCTTCAACTCTTTGTTCGGGAGTGTATATTTCCCAAACTCTGAGATCACCTTACATTCTTCCTTTCATTGTAATGTTGCAATGGCAGCCATGATTGTCTAGTCCATTGTCATGTATTTTTCATGAGTGATCACCCTTTTTTATGTACCCCTTGCTCCAAATCTGCTATTAAACTCTGTAAGAAACCTTGCTAGAATATATGAGCACCTCTTTCCTTTGGTTAAGTGTTGTCTCAATTAGTGCATATGGTAGTCTCTTCTTTCGGTACGCTTTGCTATTAAACCCACGATGATAACATACCCCTATGTTGGGTTTGACAAACATGTTAAGGCTCCACCATTCCCCACAAAGCTGGTGTAGCCTACGTGCACCTAGTGAGACCACAACCAAAACTTGGATCCACCCCTCACTATAGTAGTGGAGGGCTCCCACATCACTTGGTGGTGAACCTCATGTGCATTAAACACTGTATGGGTCACCACCAAGCGAGGGAGGCCCCTGACTAGGAGGGAGGGTCCCCATATATTTCTTTCACAGTCTAAGCCTTGATTTTAGGTGTATCTTTTGGTCTCTTTGGGTATATTTTGGGTGCTTTGGTAGCTTTTTTACAATGGGCAATGATGAAGGCCATGACATTCAAGATTATGAGGCGTATCTCAATCAGCATGTCACATGCCCTTGCACTCAATGCAAGCTGGCAATTCAACAAAAGCGTCACCTATCTATAGACCACGTATGATACTTTAACGAGTTTCAATTGGAGATCATTGACCAAGCATTCTTCGACTTTAAGCTAGCAGAACAAAAGTGTGTACTAATCATGTTTTACATTCAAATTGTAATTGAATCTTATATACAATAATATTATATGTACTCTAGAAATGTCTACAGAGAAGTGTCATTCCATTCCAAGGAATGCATCTATTGTAGCCCATAAGAAGAGTTCGTGGATGTGCAATGGTGGATGGAGTGCCTAAGCTGATAAACCTATTGGAGGACACACTGCTAACTACACCCTTGACACTAGAAGAGATGGTGGGTCTTTTGGACTTTTCTCCAATCTTGCAGCTGGAGATGGAGGCAATGATCAATACATTACTATCCATGGATGCCAAATCATGTGATCCATTGAGAGAGAAAGCGTTCATACCATTATATGATGGGTGTTGGGTATCTCGCTTAAAGATGTTACTTGTGATTCTAAGTGTACAAAAAAAGTACGGATGGGGCGATATGAGTGTGACTAAGTTATTCATGTACGTAATATGATCCTTTATCTTTGAATCCATTAAAAAAATGATTTTTATGCTCTTCAAATATTCTTGGGTTTTTTAAGCATGGTGAATTTGACAACGTAGCATGCACAAAATAGATCCACAAATGGAGTTCAATGAATACTAGTAGATTCGTGCTCATGGAGTCACATTGACTACACATTTCCAAGCTTTGCACAAGAGCCAATGAATCTTTATCTCAATCTTGTTATGGATTGTGTGAAGAAAATTGAGGTCTATTTACATGAGAGCCAAGGAATATTTAGCTCAATCTTGCTATGGATGCTGTGAAGTAAATTATCAAGTCTATCCACACCCTGATGGGTATGATGTATTCTCTCAGATCTACTTTTTTTGTAGATGACCAATTAATAGAACTAAATTCCCATGATTGGCTCAAGATATGCTAGGTTTGTCTTGGCCTTGATAGCAAGTACAATTAGTATTTCACTAATTTGTCTCAATTCGATGTTTTTATTGCTTTAAATTTATGATAGTTCATCATATCAATCGCAATTGCGGGGTGTCTCACTCTAGAAATACGTTTGATGATTTGTATGTTGTCAAATTTAGTGCAATGGATATCAAAGAAGGAGATTAAGGAATTGTCTATTAAATCGATAAGGTGAGGAGTAGTGGAGATGGTCTATATCTTTGAGAAGTGCCTATTCACGAGCATGGTCATGATACAGACTCACCTCCTAGTACATCTCGTGGGATGAAAAGGAATGGCTTGGCTAGCACAACCTCCTCTAAGATGGACATTACATGTATTGTTCAAAAAGGTCCAAACCTGGTCAATGCCCAAATTTTCATGATTTTTTTCTCCCCTTCTAATGAACATTTCTTATGAAAGACCATCACATTGCCAACAAGGTTGCTAATGTAATCCTTCAGAGTTGAGTCCTTTCATTGATCCATATGTTGAGATGCTCCTTGCATCAATGCAACCTCATTTATATACATTATAACCTAACCCACATGATCAAATCAACAACATGATTACTAACTTATTTGGAGTCATCAAAATGCAATGAAATTGAAGTTATGTGCATCAGGTCCCCATCAGTTTAGCAATGGTGAAATCTTGGGTCAAGATGAGGCCTACAACATCTCTATTTGAACTAACATCTAGGGCACCAGTGAAAACTTTGGTCAAGATGAGGCTGACAGGAACACTAATTCTTGGGGCCCAATTTCCACAGATGGCCCCAAATAGTAGACTTCAAATAGGGGTGGTGTAGGCTTCATCTTGACTTAAGATTTCACCACTAGGTTCATGGGAACCCAATGCACCTACACTCAAGTTTTGCCACATGCAAATTATGCTAGTTATAGGCCTTACCTTTTCCAGCTCATCTTATATCTTCATCTCGTTGTGTGTCAATGAGGCACCCTTGTGGGAAGAGGGATCCCCAAATTCCCTAGTAGTAACCTTGCACATTAGTCCAAAAATAGATCATGTTGTAATGCTTTAGACTTAGCCTTGGGTATAAGGTAATATGCCTTAGCCATGGCAATCTACTCCTGTGCTACTATGATAGTACTCACTGTATCTGAGCTTGTGCCATCATATCTTCCAATCTATGCAATTGTTGGTTGCACATCCATGTAATTATAATCAATTAGGTCATTTATTGAATCCCTAACAAGGACTCCAAACACTTCTTCCTCCTTCATTTCCAAATATTGCAAAACATTAGATAGGAGCAAGTACTGTGAGTGATCTATTTCAATGGGCATCAAGGAGGCAAGATTGGGTTTGTCAAGATGTGGCTCTTGTGAAGAGGATGGCACCATGAGAGCCAACCCTTGCTCTGCCACCATTCAATGTTCCTATTCAATATTTATTGGCCAAAGTCCTCTTGATGGAGTATGTGGAAGTGGTGATGGTATTCGCAAGGGCTTCCAAGTCCTAAAGAGAGGGATTCTACAGTGAGAGTATGCATTCTAGGTTAATAACCTTTGAGAAAACCTAAAAGATATCATCACCCTAGCTATGAAAGAAATGGTCATGGATCCACTTGCCAAAGTTCACATGAGCATCCATCATAATAAGGAGGGATGTGGTGGATGTGAAGAGATGAAAAGGCAATATATGAAATGAAACAATGAAGCAAAAACTAAACTAGTTCTGTCTTAACAACCCCACATTTTGTTAAACAACTCTTTCCACATGATATATAGTTATGTTCTTAATAAATAAAATCTTTGTAAAGCTAACATCTATATATAAATGTGTTAGTATGGCACTTGTATTCTTTATTAACTAGTAGAAGGATCTCTCTCTCTCTCTCTCTCTCTCTCTCTCTCTCTCTCTCTCTCTCTCTCTCTCTCTCTCTCTCTCTCTCTCTCTCTCTCTCTCTCTCTCTCTCTCTCTCTCTCTCTCTCTCTCTCATACATATATATTGTATCTCAAAAAAAGGATGTCTATGCAAGTTAAATTTTTTAACCTTAAATGGAAAGAATATCCACATATTCTTAACTAATATTGGAGGGGAGGCACCTTCCCTCCATCCTTAGGTGGTTGCATATTATCTTTAAATAAATATTGTGTATGCATATTATCTCAATTAAAAAATGTAATATGTATATGCATTCTTAATAATCAAGATTTGGGGAGGAGTTTCTCTATCTCGTGATGTAAAGTTGAGGGCACATACATCTTATCTCACAATTTAAAAAATGTGTCTATGTGTTCAAATAGTTCCAAATATAATTGCATAAACATATGAGAGGTTTGAAAATTTAAAAAATTTAGAATATAGTAAGTGTAAGATTTTGTAAAGTAATTGTATTCTATTAGCTAGACAATCCAAAAGTTACAAGTATTGGATATTAAACTTATGGAGTTGGGACATTTAAGAAGACTCCACAATTTCTAAATTGTGTAGAACTACACACTTTCCATTAGTATTTGTGCCCTCAGCTTGGCTTCAAATCTTTCAATCATCTTATTTGAAATAGAAGGTGGCAGATGAATTCTCCATTAACATTGTAATCTTTTGGCATATTATACTCAAGGGCTAATCATTCTCCATCTACTATAGTTGGGGCTCATGATCCTTGCAAATGATAGTAACATCTACAACTATGCTATCACATGTGTCTTGACCAAGGGACAACTATTGATCCTTGAGCATCCTCTATATGTGATACTTAAATAGTAAGAATAATGTCTATTGAACACTATATTAGAGAATTTAGGAATCTCTCAAGTTCCACTCTCAAATTAGAAATAAAGATTTGACCATGTGGCTAAATCTTAATCTTTTTTTTTTGAAGATGGAACTTGGTACTATCATTTATATAGTATCTAGAAAAAGTTTCACCTTCAAGGAAGGGGGTAACAATTTGACCATGTGACCAAATATTTACTATTCTATAAGTTCCCAAAGTATACGGAAATTCCCAAACTCTCTAATATAGTGTTATTGTGTAACAAAGTACCTACAATTGGAAAGGAAAGTTAGTTGAGAAACCCCATTGTAAGAATATAATTAGTTAACAAAGTGAAATTGCAAGGGGTGCTAGTTTGGTGCCAAAAAGATGTCCATTATCCAAGATTAAGTGGTAATATTTGCATTTTTAATTTAAGTGAATTTAATCTTGCTATAACTAGTGCTTGATCATGTTAATTAGCACCCTATCTAAGAAGGAAGGCTTGTTTCATTATTGAGATACCATCAACTCTTCTAAATTGGTGGGCACATACACATGATTGAAGGTCTAAAGCTTTGATCTAGTGCTGAAATTGTGTTTAGCTATGAGTTTTGTGACTTAACACTCTATCATGTCAAGATTGAATGATTTTTTATGTCTCTATAGTCCTCCTATGCACTTTTACTATGTACATGCATTTCATAAGTCTCAAATCCTCATATTCCTTAAGATATATGAAAAAATTGCAATTGATATAACCAATTTAGGTACATCTTCTTTGAAGCAATTCTTGGCTTCATAGAATTGAATGTATCTATTGAAACTTTTGTGCTACACGTGTAAAATGTGGCTACTACACAATGGCCATTCTATACTAGTATTGAAATTAGGTACATGCATAAACTTAAGGGGTCCATATTCTTGACCCCCCTTGGATAGTATGTACTTGGAATCATAGAAAAAGATAAGGTCCTTTGTGAGTTGCTTAGTTATATACCCCTAAAAAAACAATGCTACCTTAAATACTTGAAAGAATATTTAAAACTCTCAATATTCTTGCTACTCATAGCAATAATCAAAGGATGTACTTCTATAAATACAAGACAATTAATCGCATAGATATCATGAAATTTCTCATTCTCAATGTGTTGCAAAGATCTATTATTTGTAATGTTTTGTTGAACAACTACAATGGGTGCGGCAAGTATTTTTATGTCATGAATATGTGTTGTACCAAAACATGTATTAGAAGGTGAGAACCTACATTTCTTTGTTTGAAAGCTAAAATTTTACCCTTCTAGGGCTTTGATAGATCTACAATTGCATATGCTTTCACCTTGAAAGTTTGCTTCATACTTGGATGTATATACACCCAAGATGAGCAATGATATGTATAAGTGATCCAATTCCCTTCTTCGTAATTCTTATTGCATACTTCTATTGAGAGAATACTTGTTCTTCTTTCAAGAATTATAACCTAGGCAGCAGATGTAAAAAAAGTATGTGCTATACACTAAACAATAAGTATTTAAGGTCACCAATATGTTATACAAATCAACGATGGCATTAAGAGACATTCACACTTTCTAGCTAGATATATCAAAATGTATATAGATATGTACATAAACCACAAGTGCATATTCAATTTCAAAGCATCACGTTGATTATAGAATTTACATGAGAGAGGATGGAAATAAATGTATAAGAACAATCATAGAATTTTGCCAAAAGAAACTTCTTTATAATGAACAAAGTCTAATATGACTCAATACATTGTATGAATAGTTGGGTATTGCAAAGTTATTGTTACAAGGATAGTGGCCAAATGGCATCTAAATCTGAATGGGCACTTTGAATTGATACCTAAGCTATTGCATGACTCAACACGTTATATGTTATATAGTTGATATGATATGGGAGCTACATGGATCACAACCAAATGACATGAAGATCAAAATGGGCATATAGGACTCACACTTTTGAGGATTTTTTAACCTCAAGTTCTAGTAGGCCCATGTCATCCAATATAAAGGAATTACTCACCATAACAAATTAGTGAATTGAGAGTTTTATGCTTCACCTAAATCTTCTACAATACTACATGCCACCAAAATTTAGCACTTCAATAAAAACCACAATAACTAATTATCATATGAATTCTCATAATACAAAAGAGGAAAAATTGCATTTCTCTCTATTGATTTTTATAACAATAATAAATTCTAAAGTTATAATCATAAAAAACTATTGAAAATGATAGATATTGTAATGTCCCCATTACTTATTTTATTTTAATAGACAATGTGCATATACATTCCAAAAGTTTATTTATATTGAAAATAAAATTGCACATTTTTAAAACTAGCTCTAAATATGAAGATAATTGTTATTATTAATGATGTATTATATGCCAACTCATGGAAGAAAGACCTGGGAAACCCTCCCAAGACTAGATTATTAAAACTATGTTCGTAGTATAAAATAATAAAAAGAACTAGCCTAGTGGATAGCCACTTAGCAGTTAAGTGCACTTGGGTGATGACACTGCCGAGATGGGTGACCTCATGGGAAGATTTTCCTACAAGCTAGTGGGAGCTTCTCATGCACAACCAACGGCGCCAACGAAGCCTTCGTAGCCCATTTGTCGAGTATGCCAAGGCCAAGATGCCAAGGTCTATGCCTAGTTGCCGCCCTCGACGACGCAACATGCAGTGCTTGTCCATATATTCGTCAATTTTTATCTTCATGCTACAAAAATGGAGCCCCATCCCATAATCAAAGACACTAAAAGAAAGCGTTCTCTCTTTATCATCGATGATGTCATCGAAAACACTAAAAAGCGAGTGTCCTCTCTTTATCCTCCCCCCGGTTACTATATAAACATGGGTAGAGCATCACGTCAGACACACACAATGACACGTGCAGAAAGTTTTTTGCTATTGACACGACAAAGTTCTGCTACAATCAGACAACTCTCTCTCTCTCTCTCTCTCTCTCTCTCTCTCTCTCTCTCTCTCTCTCTCTCTCTCTCTCTCTCTCTCTCTCTCTCTCTCTCTCAACACCTACATGGAAGCACTGCTCGAATCCATCAAGCTTCTTCCATGGCTCCCAAGAGACGTCGAGATGTTGAGCGAGGTCACACTCAAAGAGCTCCCTAACATGAGAAACTAGTCATTGCTGAAGCGTAAGCAGAAGTTAACCCTGAATCCATTCAACCTGAAGGACCGGTTATTCCACAACAAACTGAGGTTGTGGCTATAAACCGTAATCACAATGGATGGCCAAACAGAGATAATCAGGTAAGTACATAAGAAAAGGATCACAATTAGTTAGAGATTACTTAAACTTGTAAAAGCATGTTAGTATTATCAAATTCTTTTTAGGAAGGAACACGAAAATTGATGAAGGGGATAGATTGTATGCATCACATACATTGACAATTGTGTTAAAAATGTTTTGTGGTTATGACTGTTTTTGGATTTGTGAATGATGAATTATGGCTTTTATGATTCCATGCTTGCATATAGACGGATGAGTTGTGGATTGTGGTGGTCCAAGACGTTGGGGTCCCAAACTCAATGCTCCCTAACACTCTGTGGAGTGTGGAAAAACTCACCTGCGGTGGGTGGGGGTCCTATGCTCCTGAGGGAGGTAGGTGTTTTGTGTGGAAAAAACTCACTTGCGACGAGTGGCGGTCCTATGCTCTTGAGGGAGGTAGGTGTTTTTTATTTTTGATCACTCAAGCACGTGAGAGAGAAAAGGGCCGAGTGATAAGTGCCCCTGTTATGTAGGATGGCTCCGAAGGGGGGAGGCTTCAATCTTGACAATCGAACACCTAGGGTGGCTAGGTGGACTTGATAAGTCGGGTAACTTTCCAACACTATATAGAGCAGATTAAATCGAGACCCTCCCAATATCGCTAGGATTAGTTACTAGGTTTAACATCATTTTAGGGGGCTGGAGCTAAGATTTTACCTTATGGGTAGGGGGATCAAGTTACACTCTCCCCCATCTCTCACTCTCTTTGAACCAAGTGTGGTGTTAACCTCACTCCTGCCTTTGATTGATTACAAAGTGATCTTTCTTAAGTGGGCGTTAGATTGTTGTATAGGGGTGACTTGTCCACACTTCCCTTGTGAAGTAGAATCAAGATTCCCATGTTCAACTAAGTCCTAGGTTTCCCATGGGGAGACTGGATGGTGATATGCATGGATATGAATTTCGGTCGACTACTAAGAGGACTCCTCCGGGTCTATTGGAGGAGGCACCTCACGGATATGAGAAAACAATGACTAAGCTATTTAAATCATGAGTTTCTCTTAACAAAAAATAATTAGTCAATCACATGAATTTAAGCAACACAAAAGAGGAAAAATTTACTTATAAGTTGATTTGCCAAAGACAAGATGGAATCTCTACTCTACATTATGTTGATGAGAACATTAGATTGCAAAATCATGATCATCAAAACCCATTGAAAATGATAGATAAAGGAAAAAATCAAGTCCAATTAACAGAAAAATAACTAACCAAAATTATAATTTTGGCACGATAAAATGGGGTGAATTTACATGTAAATTGAGTTGCAAAATATATGATGGAATTTCTACTATACCTCATGTTAATTGCTACAACATCAATTGATCCTAAAGTTAATGTTGACATCTACTATTTTCTTTTTTGGACCACTCTCCCTTGTTCCATACTCAGTCAATGATCTAGCAAGAAAAGTTAAATCCTTCAACAAATTATCATTTTGACAACAAGAAAAGTCAAAATGCTGTAATATATTGTTATTTTGATGAGTAAAGTCAAAACCATCAAATAACAAACACATTATCACATTGTCAAGAAAATGGAAAAACTTATAGCACTTTATCATATTCACATGTAAATATAAGTTTTATGACTTAGAATAATGTGTTTGTCATGCAATAACAATCAAAGCAAGATAAGAATTAAACTTTCTACAAATGTGAAAATCAATAACTTATTGTTACAATGGTATGTGGTTAATGTAAAGAAATGCACTCAGTGATATTAAGAGAGATGGGGAATCGAAACTCTTATACCAAGTCTCTCTGTCCGCATGAAGAATTAGTGCACAAGCATGGAAAGGAAAGATTAAATTGCACAAATTTTAAAAATGGAATCTACAAGCAACATTCTTGGTTCCAATAGTTGAAAAGACCACATAATAGGTCGAGAGCAATGTATTTCTCATGTTTCAAAGATTGATCTCAAAAGTACAATTAGATATAAAACCAATTTGAAATCAATTGAATTGTATCCATGTGTGTGTGTGTGTGTATTATAAAATTTCCATTTGAAGCAAAAAAGATGCTCTTGCATACCAATGGATGATTGATACTCCTTAGAGAGCACTGATCCACATATTATACATGAGGCAATAATCAAAGCATAAAGCATTGATGTGTATATTACAAGTAAGCCACTAGTCAAATAACTTTTCATCTCTTGCATACATGATAAAACCATAGTAGTTGAGCAATATTTTATGCATATATCCATCCGATCTCATCTACAAGTTGCAACTACATGGTTTCCACTTTCCATTTACTATAACCAAAATGCATAGTATTTTTCATGCTGGTTGAGCAGGATAGTGAAGCCAAGGATCAACCATCCTAGCTAAAATAATATGTAGATGTTTTTGCAGAAGACCTGACACAGCTCCCACGAGGAAGGGAAGTAGATCATTAAATTCAACTCATTCTAAGTGCTACCGTATCACCAAACGACCTTACCGAATGTCAATTCCTAAAGCAATTGAGCTAAAAGAACAACTCAAGCAGCTATTAGACCAGTGATACATCCAGCCAAGTAAATCACCATGGGGAGCTCCACTTTTATTTTAGAAAAAGAAAGATGAAAAACTCTGCCCTTGTATCAATTACCATGGATTAAACAAGGTGACAATGAAAAAAAAATATCCAATCCCTAGGATAGATGAGTTGCTTGACCGACTCCAGGGAGCAAAGGTCTTTTCAAAGATCGATCTTAGATCAGGATATTATCAAATAAGAATAGGGAGGAAGATATACCTAAAACTACATTTAACACAAGGTACTGTCATTATGAGTTTATTGTGATGTCATTCGGGTTAACAAATGCTCCAACCACCTTCAACAAGTTAATGCAAGAAATTTTTCGACCCTCAGGGAAGTTACTATATGTATATCCTCTACATCACGTGCGTTCAAGGTCTATTTATGAATATCCTTATTTGTGAATTTTTCTTGAATAAAACATAACCCTTTCCTATTCAATCTGTACATAACCCTTTTATATATAAAAAATGCATTAAAATGGTATTTTAATGTAATGTGCCTACCTATCGGCTGTCCAAGCACGTTTTTTGCGGTCCATCGAGAGACAAATCTAAGCGATGCCGCCCGACACTCCCATGGAATGTTATGGGGTTTGTCACCTAGCATTTCACGAGTCCGCCTCTTGCAATGGATCGTTCAAACCCATTCAGATCGACCTGAATTTTGGGTTCCTAGTGGTCAAGGTCTCATGACAGCATTCTAGCATTGGGTCATGGACATCCTACTTTACACAAAGATACCCAAGCC